>NC_090747.1:110750977-110798477 GCF_036898095.1 Palaemon carinicauda | reverse complement strand
ACACCTTACTTAATTTATATGATGCTTTTGGGCTAAGATACACACTGACTCAAGGCCAGATTAATTTAAGCCAACAAGCTAACAAGATAATGAGGCTACTTGAACTAGTACAATCAGCTAAGCTGGTGAGGCTCTCAAAGTTAAGGACCTTCTATAACAATATTTCATATAAAACTTTGTGGGATTGGTATTTTTTCCTGGACACTAGGTTTCACATAAAAAGGTACCATGTTCATAACTAATTCTAGATTAGATTATCATAAATAATAATATCACTTCGCCAAGCACTTTAGGTATACAGTACCACTGTATATAGCTTACCGGATGCTTTGATGTCCAAACTTTGCAAAGGAGAAATGAAAATTACTACTTCATTCCATTTAGTTTATTTTTCCTAAGTTATATACTTGTATAACAAATGAATTACTTATGCCGACAAATGTCAAAAATTATCACACTTCAATAAGCTTGACTTTAATCAAGCAACACCAATTTAAATCACAGATATTAATAATCTTAGACTTATGGTTATGAAGACACGAAATTTTCTTTCCGAAATATTCAATCTACTATATTTCATACTAATAAGTGTGCACTTATAAACGAATCCTACCTTAAAGAGTATTTCCTCATCTTCGAAAGTAATAATTTAAATTATTATAAATAAAATTCTATTCCATTTCCTATCATTATCAATATATGTACTGTACTTCACATGGCCATTAAAGTGTTGGCTTATGAAAAAAAAACTACTAGCAGTTTTACTAAAAATTTTGTACTCACTCAGAAGAGAGCTTCGAAACAATTAGAATGATGACTGCCAAAGGAGATTCTGCAATAAAATCGTTAGGATGTGTGGCCAAAGCTTGATATTCCACAATAAATGTAGACACAAAGTTAACTTATACAACGGTCCAAATGATTCTTTATTTAGTTACCATCCCATAAAAAAGACAAATACCGAGTGTAAAATCATATTGGAAATTTTACTTTTAGGAATCCTCTCATACATGAAGATTGATAGTTACTGGACCTTCTGGTTCAGAAAGGCGTTCACTGATGACATAGCTGGATGTGCATAACATACCACAATGCTCTCTCATCTCCTGAAATATGCCAACAACGCTAACGGGCAAACTAAAGTATGTTGGACGGATCTGGAGAACACTTTTGGTTTCCTTCGGCATGGTCTAATCTTATTTGCTCTGAACTTGTACCACATTGTGTGGTGTTTATATAATTTGTTCATGCTTATTAGGAAAGAATTTTGACCTCCCATTAGTTAGAACCAGCATCTGGATCACAGCAACAATGGCTTCTCATGGGAATCTTCCAAGACTGCCAACTGTCCATCTATTTACCTACTTTTGTTTGGAAAAATATCAAAACATAAATTTCTCAATGATTATTCAGTAATAGATAGTTCTGAAGATGCCCACAGTATGCTCAATACTTTGGATACCAATATTTCTTAGAATGCCTGCACAAAAGTAAATCCACCAATATGTAAATCCCTACCTTACAAGGATTTTAAAAAAGGAGCTCTGGACCACTATAATCCAGTGTCAGAAACTAGGTATTCAGCTCTTGATCCTGAGGTCTCAGTATCTAGGTAGAGTTAAAAGAAAAAAAAAGGTCACGGAAAGGGGGAAGGTTGAAATTGAGAAAACCTAGATAAAAAATCATGAAAGAACTGGCAGAGAAAAATAAAAAATGTTTAGAAGTAAAATAGATTTTTCTTAGCTATACAAAACAAAGTCTTTAAAAAGAGGATATGTTTTTCGTGGCATTGGAACAGCCATTAACTTGTCAACAAGGTACTGCAATTAGTTAATGACAAGTGGTGTGAGGAAGAAATCCTGCACAACCGCCTGTCACAAAACAGCTATTTTTGACATTAGGCCTAAGACTGAGAAGAGTCATTGAGGTGGGAAATTTAATCTAAAAAACTTAAAATACAAAGTACTGTAATTTTCAAAAATTTTATGCTGTATGTTCCTATGCATATACAAACCTTTCATCCTTTGAAATATGGAGACATTCACAGGTGGGAGGAAGTTCCATAAAAACTAACTAGAAGGATGTTATATTCCCTGGACATATTATCCTTGCCAGTTCCATGAGAAAGAGAGGAAGGCGATTCCCACAACCTCCCAACAGATAGTCATATGAATGTAAAAGCTGTTTGGGCAATCAGTCAGTACAGGCTTAACATGAAACTTGTTGGACTGACTGGAAGTGAGAGACTTCTCAGATTCTAAGACCTGATAGTAAACTTGATCCCGGGCCAACTAGCAAGACCTAACCGTAGCAGCTCTAGAGGTCTTGACCCTTGAGGGGCACCAAAACGCTGATCAAATGATGGAGGACTTACCTGAAGCCAACCTTATGATCGCCACACCCAGTTCGTTGTACTTACAAATGAGTGCAAGAACCTCCATAAAGGAGATCTGCAAGGAAAATTTTCCAGTATATGGAGTGCGGGGATCACCTCATACTCCACCAACCCTGAAAAAAGTCCCCTGAGTTCTCCTTGCTCCAGAAGCACACTTCCCACTACCAAGCCATGGGCATATATCCAAAAACTTCAGTGAACGGAAAATTCGATGAGGAGAGCAAAGTGCTAAACAATCTTTCCAGGGTTATAAAAATTAATATGGAGATGACTTACCTTTCCAGCTCCTCAAAAATACCTCCACTTTTATGGGAGGCTACAATCTATACTTGGCACGAAGGGATAATTGTGAACAGTTGCCCGTTTAATCATAAACTGATGCGAGTCCCTCCTTAACTTCTATACGAATTCCTGCTTTTTTCAACCATTAGCACAGCCAAAATTAACCATTCAGACTAAAACGTACGAAAAAAAGATTAATCAGCCTTAGATAGGATGCAACAGTACATCTGCATTCACTGCGGCCAAAGCCAAAATGAAGAGTTTTAAACAGGGGAGTGGGCAGGGCTACTCGCCCGTGTTCAATACCTGTCGTTAACTATCTCGTTAATTACTTCAACAGCCATTGCAGCCTTGCTAAAGACATTCCCTATTTTAAAGGACTAAAGATTTATGTGTGTGTAGAGACAAATTTGATTTAAAGTGTAGTTCATTTGTGTTCTCTAATTCCAACTTTAATCAGAACCTAAACTGCACAGACAGCAGATAGGCACTACACATTCTACACCCGGGAGCCATTTACAGTTTTGTCTCTTTCTTTTTCACCCAGTGGTAACTGTACGTTAATGAGCTTACTCAAGAGCTACCAGTATTATCGGGATCGAGGCACTGACTGCACCTGTCTTAAAATAGGTGAGCATGTGACAAAAATAGGTCTCCAGAGATTAGGCCCATATACTACACTACTACAGTGGTCACTTGAATTGCTTAGTGTATCACCTTGACTATAAAGCTGAAAATAGTGGAATTTCCTCTCCAACTAAATCTAAGGGAGTTTTTATCTAATCCTGAAAGCTTACAAAGCATTATAACCTGACCATTCCTCATGGAAATATGAACAGTGAACACTATACTAGCTACAGCTATTGCAAGCACCAACTGAGAGAATTCTGGTACAAATGCAATGATGCTATTGTTACCAGACTTTAAAACACCAATGTAATGCATCATGTAATTTATATAATGAAAATTATATTTCTTGTACCAAATTTTCATGGACAATAGTTGTGAAGGCCTTCAAATTATAGCACTGAAAATTAGAAATATGAGAAGTATTATATGGTAAAAAAAGAGTTCATTAACTTTATTATGTGATACAGCAGCAAATCTTACAAATGTTAGCGAGTTTGAACAAAAAATTGAATATGGAGTCAAAAATTGTATTGTTTGGACCTTTACGTCTTATGTTTCAAAGTATGTTTATTACAAGTACAGTGCCACACATGTTTACGAGTAAATCAGAATATGGGGAAATCAGTATACCAGAATTGTATCAATAAAGAAAAATTACCCTCCATATGCATATTATTTTGTGGACAAGTATTAACAAGTCTTGCATGCAATGCACAAAAAAAGTCGTGCAGTACTCTACTCTACTAACACAATGTTCATGTAATTTTTACACCATTTTATTTCACCCTTGCTTGCATCACCCCACGCTCAGACGTTAACTCTTTCACTCTCTCTGCAGTACTCATACCAGCCTCATATAACGTTATTGGGAGCATCTTAGGAAGTGTTATTTGGTAAAGTTATGACTGTGTAGTGGTGGATAATGTGGGAGGGTGGGCTGTGGCACCCTAGCAGTACCAGCTGAACTCGGTTGAGTCCCTTGTTAAGCTGGGAAGAACGTAGAGAGTAGAAGTCCCCTTTTTTGTTTTGTTTCATTTGTTGATGTCGGCTACCCCCCAAAAATTGGGGGAAGTGCCTTGGTATATGTATGACTGTGTTTTGTATAGAATTGTAATCCGAATTGTTTACACTAAGCTAAGAGTAGTAACAATACAGTATGGCATGTAGACAATGGCTCCCAAGATGATCAAGAAATATGGTAAGATGGATATAATTACTATAAGAGGTGAAAATAGAAATTATTGAAAAGCACGATCTAGGTATAGTACATATGTGGTAGCCCTTGCAGAAATGTAAAATCATAAATCAACAATTTTAATAATTTAGAATAAGAAAGTAGTAAACAAAGCAATTGATACTATGAAAAGGGGTGCTTACATTGATGAAACAACGGCCAGGTGTTATTGATAACGTGATGAACTTGCTTCTTATCTGGATTAATGAGAAGTTAGCAGAAGATACAATAACAGAGAACATTATTTGTGATAAAGCAAAGTCTTTTCTGCTGACCTTATGAAATACTAGCCAGGTTGTCAGAAGACTAAGAAAATGGAACGTTAAAAGTGAGCAGTGTCCAATTTGAAAACTTCAAGAGAATAGGCATTCCTAGTTTTGTGCAACGTGGTGAGACTGTGAGCTCCACTGTCAAGAGACAGCAGAGGCATTTATTTCCGAATGTAAAAGGTTCATGGATTTCAAGTCTTATATGCTGAAACAAGTGTTCAACTGTGGCGAGACTGGTCTGATTTAGAAGATGCCCAGGAGGACCTTCTTTATTGCAGAAAGCAATTTCCATTCACAAGCCCATGAAAGCCCATCTAACCCTACTATTAAGCTAATGTCAGCAGGGATGGTAAAATCAAAGATCTGGTGTATCACTCGAAGAATCAACAGGCCTTTGAAAAGTATAAAGTGCACAAGAAGCAACTGAATGTCATATGGAGGTCAAACAACAAGGTTTGGGTGACCCTCATTTTGTTTGTTGAATGGGTCAATGAGGTATTTAGTCCTGAGGTTAAAAAGTAGCTTTAGGCCAAGAACCTCCTTCCTCAAGCCTTGTTGCTTATGAACAATGCTCCTGCCCATCCTCCAGCCACTGAAGACAATTTCATGGAAGAATTCAGATTCATTAGAATCAAGTTCCTGTCACCATACACCACTCCAATTCTCAAACCTATGGATCAGCAGATGATATCCAATTTCAAAATGATGTATATAAAGGCAATGTTCCAGCAATGCTTTGAAGTCACCGAAAAGACCACGTTCACTCTCAGAGTTTTAGAAAGACCATTTCCACATCATTAGCTGCCTCAAAATGATTGATA
Source organism: Palaemon carinicauda (assembly GCF_036898095.1). NCBI lineage: Eukaryota > Metazoa > Arthropoda > Malacostraca > Decapoda > Palaemonidae > Palaemon > Palaemon carinicauda. Next base: position 110,792,846 of record NC_090747.1, on the reverse strand, counting down.
AAGCCTGGGAAGGGGTCACCAAGAGATCCCTCAATTCTGCATGGAGGAAACTGTGGCCTGAATGAGTTATCGAACACAATTTTGAAGAATTCAAACCCAAGCAGGAGGCTGTTGACAATGAAATTGTTTCCTTAGACAAGACAATGGGCTTGGAGGTGGACAGGGACGACATTAGCGATCTTCTGGATGAGAAAGCAAGCAGCTGATAACTGAGGGGCTGTTGGAGTTGCATAAGGAGCAGCAGCCAGAAGTGGAGATTTCATCGGAGGAGGAGGAGGAGGGATTGAGTAAAAAACCACTCGTTTTGAGGTGAAATAGGTGATACTGTACTTTATACCATGTAGGACACCTGTGAAATTTTGTAGAAACACGTAACCCAGATATGGCTTTGACAAGGCGGGCAGAAAATCTATATGGGCAACAGACAATGTAATGGCGCACTTTTATAACTTTCCAAAGAAAAGACAAAAGCAGCGAAAAGAAAGACAAAAGCAGCCATCGCTAGATAGGTTCCTTGTAAAAGTTGAATGATTAAGTGTAAAAAAAAAAGGATGGCAGTGTCCAAAAAGCATATATTGAGAGATTCGTTAGTGATAGTGAATACCATTCAAAGATAGAACTGATATTTCACCACTTCTCATGGAGGGATATTCTCCTTCCAAGCAGTAACTCTTTCCTCCTCTCTCATCTCCCTTACGTCAGCCAGGACTCTCCTCAAAGGTAAAGTGCGAATTAATTTGACAATATATTTCTGTTCTTTATTGTGAATTCTTATCTTGTATTCATTTATGTTATGTTTTATTATTTGTTCTTTGAATAACATTCTAAAACTTCAAAATGAGTGCATATAGGGTTTATGTATTTATGAACGTGTGTAATACATCAAGTGAACTTCCCTTACTTGTTATGGGGAAAATTGCTATGGTTTACAAGGATTTTGAGTTATGAACTCGATCCATGAACATATCAAATTTGTAAACCGAGGCACCACTCTATAATAAGAAATATACGTCAATACTTGACTTCTCGGTGAGACAGCGACAGTTGATAAGCGTGTTGTTTGAATGGTCTTTCCGTTGTTTTAAGGTGTATCTCAAACTTCGTCAAATTAGTTCGTTTCAGGACGTCCGAGACATTTAAGGGAAACCGATGACTTTTTCTTAACTAAGGAGGAAGCATTTCCAGCTACTATGTGATGGATTTCTCTATATATTCCTGATCTGAACCCTCCTTACCTTTTACCTAAACATGAAGATTTCATGGAACCAGACTGAACACATTAATGTCCTGACTTTAAGTAGTTTATAGTGTATCAAACATTAGCAATTCCTTTAATTTATCCAATCATAAAAATGAAGTGCATGCACAAATTATAATACAGTACCATAATCATTTCCTCCAGTTTTCCATAATGAAATGACCCACATATTAAAAGCTGTACAATAAAATGGGCAAGGTATTTCATTATATACATATTGCACTCAAATGATAATGAAAACACTTGACTTGTTGAAAATATGGATCTTTCCCCCATAGATCTGAAGGTCAGCTTGAACTAAAATCGACATACACATGGCTGTACACCATAAAAAATATACAATAGGAAAGAACGTTGCATTGGAGGCTACAATTGGTAAAAATACACATGTGCAAGAAAAATCTAACAAATCTATGTATATTTAAATATTAATCAATGTCACAATAGTCAAAGAAATAATGATGAAACATGATAGGGAAATGATGCTCAAATCTTATTATGAAAAGGGTAAAAAGAAAAAGAATAGCACTTAAATAAATATTGTACATTAATACCTCATTGTCAAGTCATTTTAAGAAGTCTCTGGACTTTATGTTGCTTTTTTGTTAAGAAATACTGTAATAAGAAAAATAAATGCTAATTTGGTTTCCTTACCTTTTCTCTAAAGAAAATGTATAAATTTATTGGAACGACAATAAAAAGTTTAAACACCAAATGGCATTATATTTTGTATTCATGGATTTGTGAATTGGGCCATGAGATAAGTGCTGGGGCTTAGATGGTCATTTAGCATCCAGGTACAATAAAAGCTATAAGAGGTTGCACAGGAAAACGGATGAAAGGAAGCAAGAATAGAGACACTGTATTGGTGATTATCTCGAGTTGCTTATGGGGTCTATTAAGTATCTAGTTAGTTTTCTGAAGATGGGTTGTGTTAAGTATTTCTAGTACCAGTATCAGTACCAGCCGAACTCGGTTGAGTCTCTTGTCAAGCTGGGAGGAAAGTAGAGAGGAGAGGTCCCCTTTTTTGTTTCATTTGTTTGATGTCGGCTACCCCCCAAAATTGGAGGAAGTGCCTTGGTATATGTATGTATGTATGTAGTAAGTCTTTGAACCAATTAACGACGCGAGACATGACTTTACTATAAATTGTATTTAAGAAAACTTTGAAATGACATTTCAACCCACTGGTATCGTGAGAATAAATTAAGGGATTTACCAGTACCGTTTGTTTCCAATTCAGAAATAACAAAATCACCGGATACAGTAAATTTCAATTATTATCCAGAATATGAAAAATAAACAAAAAGTGAGAAAGGTGGAAGATTAAGTGTTGTTGCTAGTACAGCTATCAGTGATCTCATGAACTTCAAATCAAATGAAATACAGCACTGTAAGTGATAAGAGGGACCTTACCCTACAGGCAATGATGGCACCCACAGAAGCAACAACCACTCTTAACAAATTTAACAAGAAGCTTGATCTCTGCCTCAACCAGCAAAGCTTATTTTTCGTGAAAAAATTAAATGGCATCTACATGAATACACATGTCTAATAACTACAAGTGTCTTTAAATTTTTTTTTAGTTCAAAATCAACACTTCAAAACTAATTTGCTATCATTTAATTCTGATTGCCTCAACTCTCACCCATTCACACATACAAGACAATATCTTGATGAAGCTTCTTAAATTACTCATTGCTTAATTCTGTCTCTGACAAGAATTATCATTTCTAGCTTCTGAATTTGTACACATTAATAGAAAGTCTGTCAAACTTTACTTAACAAATGATAATAAACTTTCCTCATCAGTCATTGCAGCTTCTCTTCATCAAGTCAATTATATATTATCCTTAGACTCCATCAAAGTGGTACTGGTAACAGTGTGCCTTACATGGCATTCTGGACAATGTAATAAGGTTCTTTGAAGCACATCTTCAAACTGGCAAAAACCTTTCTACATATTACTTTTAATAAATTCCCCTTCATCTCCTTTTACCTATCACAGTAAATTAGATTAATCTCACTTCATTCTTCAGTCAATAAGAACAAATTAATTGGACAGCCTTCATGAGTCTAAAAATTACCACGTTAAACAAACTAATAGCATTGCAGTATGAAAAACTCAAAAAAGTTACTACAAATTTTATTCACTTCTGATTCTCTTATCTAAGAAACATGCTCCCTAGTTCTCAGCTTTCTCCCACCCTGCCCATACATAAATAAATACAACAAATAGTCATTACACCTTTTTTCATATTTCAAGTCAGGAATCCAAGCTGCTCAAAACGGCCAATCGAACACCACATCCTTAAATCTTCCCACGTGCACCCTATTAATTGCCACTGCTGATATCAAGAAAACTAACTTTTATTGGACACCAGGTTCGGAAACACAATACTCTGGAAAGAACGCTACTAATTGGATCAGTCTATGGTACAAGAATGAGAGGAAGGCCTAAAACTAGATTGAGTGACAATATCAAGGAGATGTGCGGGCTAACGATGGTGGAGTTGGAAAGGAAGGCTCAAGACCGGAATGAATGGAGAAGTTTTGTGCAGAGGGCCACGGCCGTTCGACATCGAACACCCCGTACCTGATGATGATGATGCTGATATCAAATCTGCCACCCAAGTACAGTACATAATTCATAATAAATACATCCTCTCGTCTCATCTCAACCCTAAAGAGGTCTTCTATTAAGCCTCTTATCATCTATCTCCCTCTTTCATTTAAAATTCCCTGAACTTCTCTAAATAGCCTACTCAATGTTATATACCACTATAACTTTTGCAGTCCTCAATAACCTTGCTAATGCAAGGAGTCTGGTAAATATAAAACCGGCTCTCGGAACCAATGCGTCCAAATCTAAAACCAATGCAATACTGTACAATACCCTGATCACTTCAAAAAAAAGAAAACTATGGAATGATATCTTTCAAGTTTGTCAAGACATTAAATAATCCAAAGTTCAAAACTCCTCTGGGGACAGTTTATTTACAGTCTCACTAACTACAGGTAGATGCTGCCACACCTGATCAGGGTTCTTATAAACAGGAGGAGGTACCTGAAAAATAAAAGCCTTTATTAGTCTGGTAATTTGATTTGCCTTTAATTGAGAGAAGTAATTCAGTTAATAAAACAAGAAGTTATAATTATAAGGTAGGGATGCAAGCCCTTTCCGAAGAAACTTACCTATCAATTAATCCCTACCCTATCCTTTTTTTTTTTAGCTCTATTAGGACAAATATGACAAATTCGAAGATAATTTGTATTTTTCCTAACCATACAAACCTTAGCTATTTACAAAGGGTATTACTTTTAGCGTAGCTGAAATGGCGAGCCATTAGAATTTAACGAGGGTGTATTACCCCCGCGCTAGTTAGCGGGGGGGTAGGGGAGTGGTAGCTAGCTACCCCTCCTCCCCCTCACACACAGGTGAATACTCACTTTCACTTAGAGGTAGGACTTGTCTTGGGGGACAGGGCTGGCGGGCAAATATGTGTAAATAGCTAAGGTTTGTATGGTTAGGAAAAATACAAATTATCTTCGAATTTGTCATTTGTTCCGTAACCGAAATACAAACCACGCTATTTACAAAGGGTGACTTATCCCTTAGGAAGGGTGGAAAGTCCCCAGCCATACTGGCTTTGGCTTTACCCGGGGACTCAGAATCCGAGTGAGTCGCACTCGAGAAAAGGAGTCCCTGCACCTCACAAGTTCCTTGCTCCGCAAGGAACCATGTGGCCTACGTAAGCTTGTGTGTGAAGGAAGAACTCTGGGTTAGGACGTTCCCAATACCACCTTGTCAGGGTATGGGGGACGCGACAGTATTGACTCAATACTCGGAACACAAGGAAGCATGGTTTACCTGCAGAGGTTCGAGGTCAGCTATGCAGAGACCAGGATGCTGCTTCCCCGTAGAGGGGATGATGAAGAAAGAAGTAAGGGCCAGACATACTTCTTTCGTTCATGCAGACTAAAACCTGATAACAATGCCCTCAACCTTCTGCTACCTGTCCAAAAAGGAGCCTGAGGTTAGACCAGCTGTTGTGTAGCCACCACAGAGCGATAGAAAACGTATCGAGACTCCTGTGGGTCACGCCCTGCAGGAAGCGGGCTGCGAAGGTCATCAGACGCTTCCAGACTCCAGCTTGTAGCACCTGCGTCACAGAGTAGTATTACTCGAAGGCGAGGGACGTTGCGATGTATCCAACATCGTGCTGTAGGGCGACGTGACGGGGGAGGGTCTGAAGACAGGTCGAGATGAATGTCCTTGAGTCCGGGCTGAAGAGGTATACTGGTGACTCTCCCCCCATGTCCTCCTTGTGTTCCCAAATCGGCTGCAACTGAGGACAAACTGCAGCTGTTCCCAGCGCTAACCTCTCGATTCCTTACTGGCAAGAAAGAGAAGGTCTTGGGACATCAGACACAGAATGGAGACTCGAAATCTTGAATGAATCGGACCGAAGGGCCGGGACCCTCAGATTCTGAGTCTAGCCAACAACTCAGGAGCGAGCCTGAATGTTGCCTTCCCCTCTTCCTTAGAAAGGGGGGAGTAGTAAGAGACCAAGAAGATTGCTTACACACTGGCCGTGGCCAGAGTGAGCAGAAGACCCAAGGCGGAATACAATCCGAGGCCTGTCGTAAAAGGGTCTTGAGAAGATCTCTTAAAGGACTAAAAGTCCGAGCCATGCTCCAAGTTGGAGGTCTTCCTCCGACTAGGGCAGGGACAATCGTAGCTTCGCATGAGCGAGGATAGATCCAGCGGGCAGGAAAAAGTTATTCCTTTAAGCCTGAAGGTCAGGGAAAGGCTGAGCGACAGGCTTCATTGCCGAGAGCGGAAAGGAGTTTCCTCCCGCCGAAAGGCAATAAGACCATTATTGCTGGAGAAGAGGCCTCAAGGGAAGAGGTATATCTCCCACGGCACCAACCACCTTAGACTCTTCACTTTGCCTGGGAGACCCCTGTGAATGACTATCGCAGATGACGCGACCTCCGTACCGCGACTGTAGCGGGTTGTCTCTTCTAGAGGAGGAAGCGTAGTGTCTCCAGGCATGAAGCCGAAGCGACGCCCCGGTTCGGGAGAGATGTCGCAGTGTGGTTGCTTGAGTAGTCTGCGCCGTGGGAGAAGCTCTCCCGGGAGTTCCGTCAGGGGAAGCAGAGGGTCCAGAAACCGTTCTGCGCATAGTCCCAGTGGAGCTCTCCCATTGAAAGGTTGACAGACAACCTGGTCTTGTTGAGACCCATTGTCCGCAGACAAAAAGGAGGGAAGACGCAGGCGTCGAAGTTGTCCCACCATCACCGGAATGCATCTTGCCAGAGTCTCGGGGTCTGAGACTGGGGGGAAGACTAGCGGAAGCTTGAGGTTCCAAGCTGTCGCGATCAGGTCCCCCAGACCAGCACTTGCTGGTTACCCAAGGTCAAAGACCCCTAGGTACACTCTCTCTATGAGGCTCTGCTCGGATAGTCTGAGAGAAACATTCCCCTGCCTGGAATGAGAGAGCCGATGGTGGTATTGAAAGAATCTCAATCATCCCGGTATCTCTACTGCAAGATGTGAAGGTGTGAAAATGCGTCCCCTGCTGGTTAGAATGAAGTCGACGCGCAACGGGGCGACTCGGCAGGAGCTGTAGGATCTGAAGAGGGGCCAGACTAAGGCCCCTAAGCCTGCCTGAATGATGGAGAGGTATCCTTCAGGTCTTGACCATAGGCCTGGACCGGAACATGCCCCCCCCCCCCCCCTTTCCTTTGACGAGTCCGAGAACCGCATCAAGAATGTGGGGAAAGGACGAGAATATCCACTACCATCAAGAGGCTCCATAGGTCAACACCCATTGCAGGTCTAATAGTTCCGCTGGTCCCATAGGGCCAGGGAGTCCGGTTAAACATTGCCTGAAGCCACCGGAACTTGGATCGCCCCACATGGAACTTATCCTGAGGCGACCGTTCGGACTATAGACGGGTCAATGAGGAAAGAAGAACTAGGAAACGTTCCAAGGTAGGGCTGAAAGCTCTGCTTGACTGAGAACAGGTACTGCTACTCTCCTCAGTCTTGCCACAGTCAACCGAAAGGAAGGCTCGGAGGATGTGGTAACAGAATCTGGCGTCCCCAGGTGGTCACCCATCCAAGTACCGACGTTGCTTAACCTCGCTGGACGGACGAGAAGCGGGGTTTCCAATGTGGTAAGGCGGTTGACTCAATATCATGGCCAGATACTCCAGATGTTGAGGCAGAGGAAGAGAAGGCTCCAAGCAAAATACCATGAGCCCACACTCATGGTAAGCATCCGGAAGCTTGTCCCGGCGCTGAAGAAGGTCGAAACCCGAGCCTACCGGAGTTGACCAGCCCTCCAAACAGCAGAGGAGGCGGAAGCCTACACCTGAGCGGCCAAGAGGAAGGCAGGGAGAGTTCTCTGGGGAAACAAACCTGCTATGCCACGGCGGGATAGCCACACTGCATCATAAGCAGGAATACTTGCAGTCTAGGCTGAATTCGACGAGCACCCTGGAAGATGGATGGAATGGAAACTGAAAGTACCCGTCCTTCCGATCCAGGGTTTAAGGAGTCCTGTCGCCTCGTTACCAGTCTGATCGATTCTGCTGGTCTACGCTGGCCGAAGTTTGTTCGACAAACTTGATCAGGGCTGAGAGGTCGACTATGGACATCCCCTCTCAGATCCTTCCTTACAAGAAAGGATCGACTGAGGGGGCCGGGGGTGAAGCCGTCGATGATCCTAAGGAAGACCTTCGCCTAAGGTATGGATCATTCTGCCCAACCGGGCAACTCTGCTGACGCTATGGCATAGAGGTTCAGAGACACTGAATTCGCTGACAGAGACGGCAGGGGCGATATCCTTGGCTACTCACAGAGATTGTGCGGGAATGGGCATCGGGAAGCTGTCATTCGGATGAGTAACCTTAAGCATCCTCCCAGCGAAAAACCTGCAATCCTAGAGTTCGTGAACTCCTTTTAGGACTATGCCCCCCCGGGGGAGTCTCCCGTGCCATCTGTTCCTGACAGGAGGAAACTGCAATTGGACACCTTGTTCCAGTTGTCGTAGCCGATAACTTAGGCCGACGTGGTTGAAAGAAAAGGGCGCTGGAGCCCTGCAGAGTCTGGAAGAAAGCGCCTTGGAGGAGTGAAACCGGAAGTCGATTTACTCCGCACAGCAGCTGTCTAAGTCTCTGTCCTTGGGCACAAACAAACTCTTCTCAAGGATGGAAGGGTGTCTGAGGTCGTCGACCTCCACAGATGAGACACCTGAAGGAAGCCCTCAGTCAGCGCGTCCAGATGGTACAACATCGAGCTTGTCCGCAAGTTAGATACTTAACGACGAAAGGCCAAGGTGCCTGAGCTCGAGAGGAGGAAAGTACCCTTGATCTTCCTGTAGCTTCCTTGAACCAAACCTCGGGCCGTAACCGAGGAGGGAAAAAACCTGGTAAGCTCCCAGAGGAAGAGGTAAGCAGTCACCCCTTGTCCGATGGAGAAATCTCAAACGGAAAGCCCCCCCGCCAAAAATCCTTCCAGGGAATGACGGGGAAGGGCTAACCCAGGTTCAGGAATAGAGGAGTGTTGCTCAGATCTCCCTTAAGTTTCTCCTATTCTTGCAAGTGCCATGCTCTGTGTTTACGGGGTGAGGCAGTGTTCTGGAAATACGCTCCAGAAGAACTCGCCAGGCTGGTCATGCTGCGAAAACCCCATTGGGAATCGTGGTCGCAATTGCCCTGGAGCTCGCGCGACGGGAATTCCTGGTGGTCGGCGAGCGATAACCCATAGACGAGCAATGGATACTGCAAGAAATAAGCCGACATTCGTGCGAAGAAACACTGTAGGTTCGCGCGACGGAACACCATCCGTCTGCGCGATGGAAAAAAACCGTTGGTTCGCGCGTGGGCGAACATTGGAGAGCATGAGCGTAGACGTGCAGGCACGTGGGCGTGTGGGCGGGCAGGCGAGTGGTCGCGCGGTTGCACGGGCGAGCGGTCGCGCGGTTGCACGGGCGAGCGGTCGCGCGGTTGCACGGGCGAGCGGTCGCGCGGTTGCACGGGCGAGCGGTTGCACTGGCGAGCGGTCGCGCGGGCGGGTTGCACGGGCGGGCGGTCGCGCGGGCGGGTTGCACGGGCGAGCGGTCGCGCGGGTGGGCAGGTGGATGAGAGCGAGTCCGAGGCGGCGAACGCAAGCGTTAGCGCGATGGCGAGGAAACGCGCTGCCGCGTGGGCGAGGAGGACCGCTGGCGATATGGATCAACAAGCGATCGGTGGTGAGCTGGTGAGCGCTAACGCGCAGGTTGGCGATGGCGCGTTGTGTTATGAAGACGAGATGGTCGAGCAGTATGCGCAGGTGAGCGATCGTGCGTTGGCGAGCAGTATGCGAAGGTGAGCGATCGCGAGCAGTGATCAGCATGCGCCGGGTCGCGCGATGGTGATCAGTATGCGCAGGGTCGCATGATGGTGATCAGCATGCCAGGGTCGCGCGATGGCGATCAGCATTCGCATGATGGTGATCAGCATGCCAGGGTCGCGCGATGGCGATCAGCATGCGCAGGTTGGCGAACAGCATCTGCAGGTGGGCGATCGCGTGATGGCGAACAGCATACGCAGTTGAGGGTCGCGCGATGGTGATCAGCATGCGCAGGGTTGAGCGATGGTGATCAGCATCCGCAGGTGTGCGGTCGCGCGATGGGGATCAGCATCCGCAGTTGAGGGTCGTGCGATGGCGATCAGCATCCGCAGTTGAGGGTCGCGCGATGGCGATCAGCATCCGCAGGTGAGGGTCGCGCGATGGCGATCAGCATCCGCAGTTGAGGGTCGCGCGATGGCGATCAGCATCCGCAGTTGAGGGTCGCGCGATGGCGATCAGCATCCGCAGTTGAGGGTCGCGCGATGGCGATCAGCATCCGCAGTTGAGGGTCGCGCGATGGCGATCAGCATGCGCAGGTGAGCTAGTAGCTGGCGAACCATGTTCCTTCAGAAGTGTTGGAGAACGTTGGCGTGCCAGCTGTAACACACGTGGGCAATCCGGAGATCGCTGGCGAGCTGATGATCGCTGGCGGGCTGATGATCGCTGACGAGCTGATGATCGCTGGCGAGCTGATGATCGCTGGCGAGCTGATGATCGCTGACGAGCTGATGATCGCTGACGAGCAGAAGGCTACGCGTGGAAGCCTGCGCAAAGAAGAAGAGTCCTTGACCCCGACCTGAACCGGAGTTCTAGATCGCGAGGGCGAACGTGGGCGCACAGGGCGCGTAACAGGAACCAACAGGAACCGCAGGGAAGATCATCTTGAAAGTGCTGACGAACAGGAGGACATAGACTGCAGACAAGGTGCTCTATTGCGTAATTCACCAGCATCAGATGTCTGACCAGCTTGTAACGTATGCGGCACATGCATCCCCTCGCAAGAGGAACAAGAAAGAAATAGAAGAACCAATCATTCTACCTATTCCTAAGGATTATGCTGAATTCATTACCTTGGAAGCAATGCAGACTAAGTCCCAAGGAGGAGTTGGGAGGATTACATAACTACTGAGCAGCCACCTTAAGAAGAAGGGCTCCATGGGTCTGTACTCAAAGTCCGTAAGTTACAGAGGTAAAAGGTAGTCTGACATCTTCAGACTTACTTTCATCTTTTGGTGACCCATTGTACGTTGAAATACTACCAAAACATGGAGGTCTCTATGAATGCTTCAAAAGAAAAGGAAAAGAGAAACCATATACTGTAGTTGACCTTGTGGAGGTTCTATTGAACATCTCTACATGATTCCACCAGGATTTTGTAAGAGGTAACAAACACTATCTTGGTTTATTTTTGCTAAGTCAGGAACCTGCTTGTCTTATTTTCGAGATCATCATTATCATCATCTCCTCCTACACCTATTAACACAAAGGGTCACGGTTAGATTTTGCCAATCATCTCTAACTGGAGCTTTTAAATAAATACTTCTCTATTCATCGTCTCTTACTTCATAGTCCTCAGCCATGTAATCCTGGGTCTTCCTACTCTTTTAGTGCCTTGTGAAGACCAGCTAAAAGTTTGGTGAACTAATCTCTCTTGTGGATTGCAAAGAGCATGACCAAACCATCTCCATCTACCCCTTACCATGATCTCATCCACATATGGCACTATAGTAATCTTTCTCATAATTTCATTTCTAATCCTGTCTTGCAATTTAACTCCCATTATTCTTCTGAAAGCTTTGTTTTCAAATCTACAAAATCTGTTGGATATTGTTTCTTTGTCATACCATGACTCATGTCCGTACAGTAACACCAATCTCACTAAACTGATATATGGCCTGATTTTTATATATAATTTCAGGCAATTCGATTTCCAAATTTTACTTAACCTACCCATTATCTGATTTGCTTTTCTTAATCTTTCATTAAATTCAAATTCTAAAGACCCTGTATTAGAGATACTATAATAATTCCTAAATATTTAAATGATGCTATCTCATTAATCCTTTCCAATTCCAATGATATTTCATCTTCCATTGCATACTCTGTTCTCATCATCTCTGTCTTTCTTCTATTTATCTTCAGCCCAACCTCATGTGATATTTCATCAAATCTGGCAAGAAAGCTTTGCAAGTCCTTGGGCATTTTGCTAAAAAGGACAGCATCATCAGCATACTTTCGGTCCTGTGATATTTCATATATTCTGGTAAGCAACCATTGCAAATCCTGTGTGTTCTGCTAATAATGGAATCATCATCAGCATACTCTAAGTCAGCTACTTTACTGTTAACAATCTAGCCCAATCCTTCTCCACCATCCCCACCTGTTCTATGCATTACAAAATCAAATCCATGAGGAGGATTAATAACATAGGTGACAACACATTCCCTTAGAGTACTCCACTGTTCACAGGAAATTAATTTGATAGGGCTGCACTGCCATTAACTTTGCACTTGCTATACTTATGAACAGACTTACTGAAATTTACATATGAGAGGAACTCCATAACGCAAGACTCTCCAGAAAATTAGCCGGTGCACAATATCAAAGGCTTTTTCAGTCCACAAATGCCATCAAAAGTGGATTTCTATATTCTACACATTGCTGTACAACAAGTCTTAAAATGAAAAACTGGTCAATAAAACTTCTACCTTTTCTAGAGAATATTGATTTTTTTTGGATTGTAAAATTAACAGCACAGAGGTTTTGTCTAAAGAAAAAGAGGATCTAATTCTGAAATATTTCTCCTTCATTAGTGTGATCTCATCAAACTAAGACTTATGCTCGAGTCTTATGTTAACTCTGGGATAGAGTATCATTCTTTAATATAAAACTGTATCCCATGGTGGACCGGCATGGGAACACAAGAGGCACTAGAGAAATGACGGCTGGGAGGGAGTCCAGGGCTGAGGTCTACGGGCACTGGCTATAGCATTTCACTACTGCTAAATCATAACGTCAGTAGTAAATAGAATCATCTTCAACCTTTAATCATTAGCAAAATTACTAAGACTGTACTCATCCATCACAGACAAATGACTTACCCATTCTTTCAACTGTGCAAATTCTGACTTCCCAAAAGAACAGCCACTGCAAAACCTTACATATGAACAATAACTAATAACTAACACGCAGCTTACATTCAACTTTGAGATTGGGGATTCTCTTGAAGATGTTTCTCTTATTATGTAAGATGCTCCCGCTGGGCTGTATAATCTTGTGTCGTTAACACGAACGATGACATGATCGACACGTAGGTAGTGACGGAAGACCACAAAGAAACCACTTGGCATCACTCTCTGAAGATTTATAAATATAAAATGAGACTAAAAGCATATGCAATGGTATTGTGAATTTTATATTTCAAAGAATATAAACCATACTTTAACAAATCTATCTATTCCTTATCATAATACTAGTACAGAATAAAGGCAGTATCAAAAATTAAGATAGTAAAGCTAAGTACTTTATGAGGCTTCATTGGTTGAATGCATAAATGCAAGTAGACACAGAGCAAGAATGAACTGGGGTACTCGTGTAAGAGTTTATTTGATATGAAGGTACCGGAATGAATGAATTGCAACTTAACAGGAAAAATTTTTTTATTTTTATATCTGCCAATGAAGTTAGAGAGGAGGTATGTTTTCACCTGATGAATGCCCTTTTTCTGTTTGTTTCATTTCTGAACAACTTCCTAACTATAATTTTATGGGTGGAGTAGTGAAACTTTCAGGGTTTAATTGTTATTTTGAGATATGGAAGTAATTCAATTCTAAAAATCCTAGGTCAAGGTCGAACAAAAGGTTGACCGCATTAACCCTAACCTCAAGAAATAAGCTGCCGTGGCAGAAGTATGTTCTCTACTGAGTGCCCCTCTAGTTAGTGTTAAAAATAGTGGATACTATGTATAACTAGCAATTAGTATGCAGCAATATAAAAAATATATGGTCTAAAAAACATTAAAATACCACTAGCCACAAAATTACCTGTATTAAGCAATGATTATTCATCATGTATACACTATAAAAACTCTTTCAAGCTTACCACTTTAACAACACATCTGGTGCTACCATTATCATCCAACTCATCTTCATATAAAAAAACTTCGTCATAAAATACAATTTCTTCTGGTATTTTTAGTTTCTGGAGATCTATTCTTTCTGTACAGTCGCTTACTTTTAAACCAGAAACCGTTCCACTAAAGTTTGTCGAGTAAGTCCAGTCGTATGGCTTCACAACTTTTGTTGCATACTCGCAGTCGGCTCTGAAATATGAAATAAAGTGGTTCCAGGAGAAAAATTTGATAGAAACAGGATTATGACAACAAAAAAATCTTTTTCAATGGTGGTGTTTTGTAGTCTCCCCAGATTTTCTTGTAAAGCCTAGAAGAGGGAATCAAATATATGGGCGTATGAGAGGATATAGCCCCCACTTCTTTCCAAAACTTTACTTTTCTATCTTTTACAGTACTTCAGAAAAGATTAAGAGAACTGCACAAATTCAGTAACTCAGAAGAGATTCAAAGATATTATATTGCATAAATTTAGTAACTCATTCTTCATAAGAACTATCATTAAAAAGCAATTTCTCAAATAGAAGATTTTTGTTGATATTGTTTTTTTTATAAGTTAAGTATAAAAGAGTATTAAATTTAAAACCATAAAAGCAAAGATGTCCTTATAAAATCTAAATAGATTTCAGAAGCCCTCCTTCGGAAATAAATATAAAAATACCGCTGGTATGCTGGTATAGTACAGCACATCCTGTCAAAGAATCTTGGCAAGGATGAACAGGCCATCCTCACCTCAAGCCTCTAAGAGATATCTAATTCTTAACGTGCTATAAGTGGGACATTTGGTCAACAAATGCCTCACTGTCAAGGGTACCAAACAGTGGAGTAGGTTAGGCGCAAGGAGTATAGGCATTATAAATGGTATAAGCTGCATGCACAATATGACTATTGACATTCAATTGTACCATAACTGTAATAATAATATGTAACCTTGAAAAAGCAAACCAGTATTTGTTGGATATGTGAAACCATCTGCCAAAATAATTAAGCTCAAAATGAGACTCACAGTCTGAAAGATTTTTGGCATGAGAGTTCAGACACAAAATGTATCAAAATAATTATGATTCATTAGTCAAGGGATAAATAAGGCTAAACCTTCATGAATACGTATCTGAAACCATGTGAAAATGAATTTGTGAGGAAAAGGTTAGATGCATGTACAGTACTGCTTAACCCTTTAACCCCCAAAGGACGTACTGGTACGTTTCACAAAACTCATCCCTTTACCCCCATGAATGTACCGGTACGTCCTTGCAAAAAAATGCTATAAAAATTAGTTTTTCATATTTTTTGATAATTTTTTGAGAAAAATCAGGCATTTTCCAAGAGAATGAGACCAACCTGACCTCTCTATGACAAAAATTAAGGCTGTTAGAGCAATTTAAAAAATATATACTGCAAAATGTGCTGGGAGAAAAATAACCTCTTGGGGGTTAAGGGTTGGAAATTTCCAAGTACCCCGGGGGTAAAAGGGTTAATAAGGGAGACAGTGAAAGACTGTCAACTGTCTCTATAATAGATAGAAGACAATCACTTCTGTTTCTTCTCATGTAAATATTTATCCTAGAGGTTAAAAAAACTTTATATCAAGTGGTACACTTTGCTAACCTTGCTTCTTTCCAGGCTTCTGAATGTGCAACTTGTATTGCGTCCTCTCGAACATTTACACACTTCAGCGCATCCAGGCAATTGAACGATATTGAGCCACCTGATCGATGAGTTATCTGAAGCAAATTATTTGCAAAGACCATATCCGGAAGGTTTGGCAGTCTCAATTCTCTTTCATATCTGAAAAACATCAAAATCGAAATAACTTCCATTGCATATTAAAGTTTGAAAACTGGCATAAAGAATGTCTCCTTCTGGAATTGCTCAAAGAAAAAAAAAATATAACAGAATTCATCTAAAAAAATTACTCTTTCATGTTTCAAATATACAAACCATTTATATTTGCCATTACAATACTTTATATATTTATTTGTTATCATTATTTATTGACAAAACCTATATATAAGGGAGAAATTTAAATTAGTAGATGAGTTTCGATTCACATTACTGGGTAATTATTTGAAAACAATGATGATATTCGGACAAAAATAGTTCCAGCCAATCAGCTATTAAGACACTTTTCCGAGCTAAAAGGGCACCCCTGCGAGTTGGTGCAAACCTACCTCGCTAAAATAAATTGACTATAGGAGAATAGATAATAGCGAAGCTGGAACACAGCCGTTAAAATCATAAAGAGGTGTATACAACCGACAAGTAGCAGGCAGGTGACTGCCCGCCCCCTCCCGCTCACTGTCAACTCACTTAGAAGGAAGCCTGGGATGTTTTAGGGGCTGGTGATGGCAGGAAAGATTGAGTAAAGGAATCAGGTTTATATAGTTAGGAAAAATTGAAATTACTTTAAACATTTGTGATTTGTTCCTATATGTATACAAACCATTGTCATTTACATAGGAGACTCATCCTTAGGCAGGAGGAAGTATCCTTTCCAACTGGCTGGGAACTTAACACCAGAACTCAAAACTCGAGCCTTTTGAATGCTTAAGAGAGTAAGGGGTCCTTACACCTTATAAATCCCAGAAGGAGAACCAGCAAGTTCAACGGCCCTGGCCATTAAAAGGGTTGTACTTGAGCTGGATTCCTCTGTGTAGTACACCTGGCAGATAATGGGTTTGCTAATGTAGCTACATGAAAGCCATTTTAGGATTATGGGTTTGCCAGGCTACATTACACTACCCATTGTAATGATTGATTGATTATTAGATATCATCTAGCATTGTAACAGCAATGGTCATTGATCCCAACAAATCTAATTAACTATTATTATCCATTTCCTATTTCAAATCATGATTAAATCTTATTAAATAAATTAGTCTCCACAAGAAACTTAAAAAGGCAATCCACATTGCATTCAGGTCCCAAAATTTTAGATAGCATGTAAATGCCACTGCTATCCGTGCAGATAGGAAAATAACACAATCTCTCGGTCAAGTAACCTGGACACTCGGTTAATATATGCTTCACAGTCGATGGTACCAAGCAATTTTCATAGAATGGCTGATGTTCTCCACTCATCAAAAAGCTCTGCGTCAATCTAGTGCGACCAATTCTCATTCAACACAAAACCACTTCTCTTGACCTTTGCATGTCAAAATATACCCCTGGGCATGATACCTCAACAATTTCACTCATTTACTGATTTTCCAACTCCCAACCGAAATATCGTGTTTCTGTAAGTACAGACTGAATTATGGGGTGCATATCTTTTACAGGTACTGTAAAGTTATTTCTTATACACCTATGAACTGCCTCTTTTGCCGGGGAGTCCGCTTCCTCATTTCCCTTTATATCGACATGAGCAGGAACCCAACAAAATTTACTATTCTTACCTCTATTTCCGAGTAGATAGAGCCATTCAAGAATTTCTATTAATGTTGGGTACAATGAATTAAGGTGGTTCATTTCCATCAATACACTTGAGGGTGGACGTAATGAGCGAGGGACGGTCTCAACCAAGGACATGAAGGTGCCGTTAGAGCACCCCCAGGTCCTGTGCAAGTACGCATAGCAATGGCAAAAGGAAACAATCACAACTGGAAAGAGAAAAATAAAAAAACAGAATTACTCAAATGGCAGTCAACAAAGTTGGGAGGTGGAGAGAGACAACGTCCACACTCGGCCGAGCCAAAAGAAAAAAAGTGAGTTGGGAGATGGAGAGAGACAACGAACACTCTCGGCCGAGCCAAAAGAAAAAAAGTGAGTTGGGAGGTGGAGAGAGACAACGACCACTCTCGGCCGAGGCAAAAGAAAAAAAGTGCGTTGGGAGGTGGAGAGAGAAAACAACCACTCTCGGCCGAGCCAAAAGAAAAAAAAGTGAGTTGGGAGGTGGAGAGAGACAACAACCACTCTCGGCCGAGCCAAAAGAAAAAAAAGTGAGTTGGGAGGTGGAGAGAGACAACAACCACTCTCGGCCGAGCCAAAAGAAAAAAAAGTGAGTTGGGAGGTGGAGAGAGACAACGTCCACTCTCGGCCGAGCCAAAAGAAAAAAGTGATGAGCTAACACCGGTGAGTCTGTATGATCGAGGGTAGCCCGCTAACTAGCGGTGGGGTAGTTACACTTTGCTAAGTCTTATGGCTAGTTTTCCAGCTTCACTGAAAGTATATCCCTAATAAAGAGCAAAAGGGTTTGAATTTAGTGTCGGAACAAACAGTGAATCATGTTATCTAAGCATATATTACTTGTTCTCATCTTTAAGAAAATACATAAACTAATTACCTTTGTACTTAATAATTAAGAGTGATAAATCAAAGCTAAACTTACCGACAGAGATTACACGGCTGTTCTGTTGAATCATCACACTTTGTAGAAGCCTCACAAGATGACCCCATAATGTGGCTTTTAACTGCTTTAATGGTCCAACTCCCAAACACATACTCTTGATATTTAGGAGGCGGGAGGACAATCTCAGATGGACGAGACATCTAGAAAGAAAAACAGAGTTCAGTATATCAAACTCTTATTCAGCATTTCAACTTTTATGAGAACCCCTTCCAGATACAATAAACCAAACAATATCACAAATTTTAAAGTAATTTGTATTTTTCCTGTCGATACAAACCTGAAGCTATTTATAGGGATTATACTTACGTTGAAGCTGGAAAACTAGTCGTAAGACTTCTAGAGAGTTGTACCTACCCTACGTGGGTGGTGGCTAGCTACCAAGCTCACACACACACACCAGTGTTGTTTAATCACTTTTGATTGCAGGCAGGACTTTTCATGGGACAGGTAACGGCAGTCCAACTTGTATAAATAGCTTCAGGGTTGTATCGTTAGGAAAAATAAAAATTACTTCCATTTGTTAAGACACTAAATACAAAACTTTTCATTATCTATAGGGATGACTCGCCCATTAGGAGGGTGGAAGTCCTAACCAACTGGCTTAGTATTTGACCCAGGGTTTTCCCGTATGTGTTGCACACGTAACGGGGAGAAACCCTGACACTTCGCTAATTGATTGATTGATTTGAGGTTTTCTGGCATCCTGACATCTAAGGTCATTGAAGCTGATATAATTTATAATAAATAAAGAATAAAAGAATATTCAATTAAAACCATAAAAGCCAAGATGTTGTTTTAAAAATTAAATAGCTTTCAGAAGACCTGCTTCTAAAGTAAAGCTAAAAATGACAAATTCGTAGATAATTTGTATTTTTCCTAACTATACAAACCTTAGCTATTTAAAGTGGGTAATTACTTTCGCGTAGCTGAAAGGACGAGCCATAAAATTTTAAGAGGGATTATTACCCCACCGCTAGTTAGCGGGGGGTAGGGAGGGTAGTTAGCTACCCTCCCCCCTCACACACCCTAGTAGCTCCACTTTTGCTTAGAGGTAAGACTTCATGGGGGACAGGGCTGGCGGGCAAGTTTGATTAAATAGCTAAGGTTTGTATAGTTAGGAAAAATACAAATTATCTACGAATTTGTCATTTGTTCCGTAACTGGAATACAAACCACGGTATTTAAAGTGGGTGACTTAACCCTTAGGAAGGGTGGAACAAGTCCCAGCCATACTGGCTTTTGGCTTTGCCCGGGGACTCATTATCTGAGTGTGTCAGCACTCAACAATAAAGAGTCCCTGCACCTTGCTCGCACCTTGTTATGCAAGGGCTGCGGTCTACGTAAGTTGTGTGTGAAGGAATGAAGTGTGACTCGTCCTAGGAAGTTGACCTGAAGTTCTTTAGATGGAAACTTGAGGCTAGGACTCTCCCAATACCACCTCGTCAGGGTATGGGGACGCGACAGTATTAACTTAATACTAGGAACACAAGGGAACATGGTTTACCTGCAGAGGTTTGAGGTCAGCTGTGCAGAGAACCCAGGATGCTGCTTTCCCCAAGAGAGGGGAGGATGAAGAAAAGAATAAGGGCCAGGCATACCTTTTCATTCATGCAGACTAAAACCGGGTAACAATGCCCTCAACCCTCTGCTACTTGTCCATTAAGGAGCCTGAGGTTTAAACCAGCTGTTGTGCAGCCACCACAGGGCCGATAGAGAACGTATCGAGCCTCCTGTGGGTCACGTCTTGCAGGTAGTAGGCTATGAAGGTCGTTTGACGCTTCCACACCCCTGCTTGCAGAACCTGCGTCACAGAGAAGTTTTTCTTGAAGGCCAGAGAGGTAGCTACTCCCCTGACATCATGAGCTTTAGGGCAACGTGACGGAGGAGGGTCAGGATTCAGGGACAGATGGATGGCCTTTCGAATCCATGCTGAGATGGTGTTCTTGGTAACCCTCCTCTTCGATCTCCCAGTGCTGACAAACAAAGCCCGCACTTGGGGACGAACTGCAGCTGTTCTCTTCAGGTATAGCCTATGACTCCTTACTGGGCACAGTAGGAGATGGTCTGGGTCATCTGTTACGGAACGAAGACTCGAAATCCGGAAGGAGTCGAAGCGAGGGTCCGGCACTCCCGGATTCTGAGTCTTAGCAAAAAACTCAGGGACGAAGCTGAACGTTACCTCCCCCCATCCCCTTGAATGGGCGATGTCATACGAGAGACCATGAAGTTCGCTAACTCGCTTGGCTGACGCCAAAGCTAGTAGGAACACCGTCTTCCAAGTCAGGTGGCGTTCTGAAGCCTGGCGTAATGGTTCGTAGGGAGGTCTCTTAAGAGATCTGAGGACTCGAACCACGTTCCATGGAGGAGGTCTCACTTCCGACTGAGGGCAGGTAAGTTCATAACTACGTATGAGTAGGGAAAGTTCTAGCGAAGAAGAAATGTCCACTTCTTTGAGCCTGAAGGCTAGACTTAAGGCTGAGCGATAGCCTTTCACTGCCGAGACTGAAAGGCGCATTTCATCTCGCAAATACACGAAGAACTCCGCTATTGCTGGAATAGTGGCATCGAGTGGCAAGATACCCCTTCCACGACACCAAGCACAGAAAACTCTCCACTTCGCCTGGTAGACTCCTGCGGATGACTTTCGCATGTGTCCAGACATCCTTTCCGCAACTTGTTGCGAAAATCCTCTCTCTGCGAGGAGATGCTGGATAGTCTCCAGGCGTGAAGCCGAAGCGAAGCTACGGCTTTGTGAAAGATGTTGGCGTGTGGTTGTTTGAGTAGCTCGTGTCGTGGAGGGAGTTCTCTCGGAGGCTCCGTAAGGAGTTGCAGAAGGTCCGGGAACCATTCCGCGTGATGCCACAGCGGAGCTATGAGAGTCATCGAGAGGTTGACCGATAGTCTGGTCTTGTTGAGTACCCTCCTCATCAGACAGAACGGGGGAAAGGCGTATACGTCGATGTTGTCCCACCGGTGTTGGAAAGCATCTTGCCAGAGAGCCTTGGGGTCCGGGACTAGGGAACATTACAGCGGCAGTTTGAAATTCAAGGCTGTCGCTAACAGATCCACAATCGGGGAACCCCACAAAGTCAGGACTTTGTTGGCTACTTGACGATCCAAAGACCACTCGGTACTCACTATCTGAGACACTCTGCTCAGACTGTCGGCGAGCACATTCCTTTTGCCTGGAATGAAGCGAGCAAAAAGTGAAATCGAGTGGACTTCGGTCCATCTCAGTATCTCTACTGCAAGATGGAATAGCTGTTCTGAAAAGGTACCTCCCTGCTTGTTGATGTAAGCCACTACTGTGGTGTTGTCGCTCATCACCACCACAGAGTGACCCGCCAGGTGCTGTTGGAACTGTTGAAGGGCCAGAAAAACGGCCTTCATTTCTAGCAGATTTATATGGAGGCACTTTTCTGATTCTGACCACAGGCCTGAGGTCCTGTGGTTCAGAACATGGGCCCCCCACCCTTTCTTTGAGGCGTCCGAAAACAGCATCAAATCCGGGGGGAGGACGAGAAAATCCACTCCTTTCGTAGGTTCTTGTCTGCCACCCACCACTGAAGGTCTGTCCGTTCCGCGAGATCTTATTCTGAGGCGACCGTTGGGAACTAGACGGACCAAGGATGAGAGATGGCCGAGGAGACGTAACCACGATTGGGCTGGGAGTTCGTCTCGTCTGAGGAAAGGACTTGCGACCTTCCTCAGCCTTGCTATCCTGTCGTCTGATGGGAAGGCTCTGTGGAGATTGGTGTCCAATATCATGCCTAGATATACCAGTCTTTGGGAAGGAAGCAGAGAAGACTTCTCGAGATTTACCATGATCCTTAGATCTTGGCAAATTCCCAGAAGTTTGTCTCGGTGTCGAAGAAGGGTTGACTCCGAGTCTGCTAAGATCAGCCAGTCGTCCAGATAACGGAGGAGACGGATGCCGATCTTGTGTGCCCACGAAGATAAGGGTGAACACTCTGGTGAAAACCTGAGGTGCTGTGGAGAGACCGAAACACAGCACCTTGAACTGGTAGATCTTGTTGTCTAGGCTGAATCTTAAGTACTTCCTTGAAGACGGATGGATTGGGATCTGGAAGCACGCGTCCTTCAGATCCAGTGTGCACATGAAGTCTCGCGGTCTCACTGCGAGTCTGACCTTGTCTGCCGTCTCCATGCTGAATGGGGTCTGCTTGACAAACCTGTTCAGAGCTGAGAGGTCGATGACTGGTCTCCAGCCTCCAGACGCCTTCTTTACAAGAAAGAGTCGACTGTAGAAGCCTGGGGACCCGTCGACGACCTCTTGGGGAGCATCCTTCTTCAACATGGTCTTGACTTCTGCCCAAAGGGCTTGCCCTCTTGCCAATCCCATGGCAAGAGAGCTCAACGACACTGGATTCGCTGTCAGGGGAGGAAGAGATGTTACGAATGGGACGCGATATCCTTGGCTGATCACGGAGATTGTCCAGGAATCGGCCCCGAGTTGCTGCCA
Organism: Palaemon carinicauda; assembly: GCF_036898095.1. Lineage (NCBI taxonomy): Eukaryota > Metazoa > Arthropoda > Malacostraca > Decapoda > Palaemonidae > Palaemon > Palaemon carinicauda. The sequence continues at coordinate 110,770,224 of NC_090747.1, read as the reverse complement.
CCTTCTCGCGCAACTTTGGACGCATCCCCCCACTGGTGGACATGCGAGGGGACTGCCAATCCTAGCGTTTGCGACCTCAGCCACTCCCCCTAGGATTCTTGCCTCCCCTGGAGGACTTCTTGCCTCTCCTGTCTTTGACGGGAAAGGGCTGTTTGGACACCGCTGCCTTTGCTGCTACTGCCGGTTTTGTCGTCTTTGCAGGGCGAGGTTGTTGAGGTGCTGGAGGCTTATAGGGCTTTGATGTTAAAGCCCTCTGGAGGAGGGAGTCTTAGTTGGACTTCCTCCACCTCTCAGCCGCCTGCTCTACATCTTTCGGCTCAAACAGACTACACCCCAAAAGGGAGGAATGTCTGAGATTACTGACCTCGGTGTTGGGGACCTTCGAGTTGAATCTTTCAGACACCGTATCACGGCGTTTCAGGATAGTGTTAGCCCACAAGTTCGAGACTTGGTGGGCCAGAAACTCGATGGTACGAGTGCCTGAAAGAAGGAAGGTCTCCAAGGCCTTCCTGGTACTCTCCTTAGACAAGTCTTCGGATCGTATCAGGATGCCAAGAGATCCCAGCCAGATATCCAGCCACGAAGTGGCCTGCATGGCACACTTCGCTACCTTCTCCTGGCAGAGAATCTCCAAGGCCGAGAACGACACTGGCCGGTTGGAGAATCTCTCGAGAGGGACTCCCCTGGAGAGCTCTTCCACCGAGTGGTGGAGGGGAAGAGCTAAACAGGACTCCTCGATGATTTCAAAGTACCTCCTTTGATGGACACGAGGAGGTGGGAGGAGTTTGTTTCCAGCGCTGGAACGGCTGGAGGAGGCTAGCTCGGAGAGCTGGCTGTCGACCTTATCTCTGGCACTCTTGACCCCCTGGGACAAGGGCAAAGCCGCGCTGGTTTTAGGGGGCTTTTGAGTACCAAAGACTTGGTCCAGAACCGTGTCCTTGCCCTCTCGAGGAGGAATCTCCGGATCCGAAAATCCGTTAAGGTTCCTCATGAGAGCCAAAACTTGCCAGAAGGCATGCTCCGACTCCTGCGGCTCTCCTCCTGATGGACTAGCAGCAAGGTCTCCAGTCCCCAAAGGCTCTTCTTGGGGGGACTCGTGGACGTTATCCGTGGGCTTAGCTGGTTCTGGTCTGATCCTCGAAGAAGATTTCGGGACCGTCTTGGAGTCCTTCGACTCCCTCCTGGGAGGGATGCAGGATTCCAACAAAGATGGTGGGGGGCTCTTCTCTGCCTCCACCCGAGGAGACTTCTCGGCGCGAGGTGGGGTTTCTCCCATTGGTGCGATGGGAGAACGCCTCACGTCACGAGAATCCCGAGGACAGAAAACCCTCGTCCACGGGGGATGGAGAGAAAGTCTGGGGAGGGGAGGGAGCCTTCCTCGATAGCTTCCGAGGAACCAGTTTCGCCCTTGGAGAAGTAACCACGTCGTCCACTCCTCTCTTCCTCTTCAGGGGGGCCGAGATAGCCGCTGATTTGAGGCCTAGTTCAGAGAAAGCGGGCTTGAAAGTCTGTGTAACCGCTCTGATCAAGGGCCCAAACCAGGGCAGCCGACTGACAGCAGCGCTGTCAGAGACACCCTCTGGAGGGAAGGGGATCGTAAGATCCCTAGGAGTGGAAACTACAACTGGGTCTGCCTGAAAAGAAATGAAGATGACCTGACGCGTACTGCCGGATCCTGTGTGGGCACGCGGTGTGGTTCGCGCTGGGCATCGTAATGGGTATCGTGCTCGCGCGATAGGCCATTGCCTAGCTCGGGGGGCGATTGCTCGCGTGAGTGCGGGCGCAGGTGCATGTGGGCGAGCGATGGTGCGTGGGCGGACGATGGCGCAGGAGAAGGAGCTTGTGGGCGCGCAGGCGTCAGAGCGCGTGGGCGCGCAGGCGACAGGGCGCGTAGGTGACGGGGTGCGTTGGTGCGCGTTCCGGAGACCTTGGATCAAGTGCAGCCACAGGATGATGAAAGGCCCGTAAGGGCGAAGCCGTAGGGCGCGTGCGTGCAGGGGGAATATCCCTAGCGCGCAGAAGGGTGCTCGTCGAGAACCGAAGTTCTGGCAGTGGGCGCGAGATGGAGACTGTGGGCAATGGCGCGAAGGCAAGGGATGGCGAGGTCTGATGGCGAGTTGGGGATCGTGGAGGAGAATGCTGGCGAGCAGGAGAGGAAGAAGATATCTCCTTGGAGCCCTGATCCGAAGATCAAGGGCGAGCAGGTGAGCAATGACGAGCAGGCAAGCGTTGGCGTGCAGGAGAGCGCTGGCGCGCAGGAGATCGCTGACGAGCAGGAGACTGCTGACGAGCAGGAGACCGAGGGCGTCCATGGCGTGTATCAGACCGAGAGCGAGCAGAGGTCCGTTGGCGAGCAGGAGATCGTGGGCACGTAGTCTCTGGAACTGCAGGACGAACAGGAGATCGTGGGCGAACAGGAGATCGTGGGCGTACAGGAGCTCGTGGGCGTGCAGGAGAGCGTTGGCGAGATGAGGCAGCAACCGGTGAGCGCTTGCGCGCAGTAGTGCGCGGGCGCGCAGGCGAACGTTGGCGCACAGGGGAAACCTGGCGCTTAAGGGACTTACACACAATGGGACCGGTGCCCGTATAAAAACGGGATGTGTGGGTGCCCACAGCGCGTCAGCAGCCAGGAAAGGTGAAGGCAGGTCAGCAGGTCTGGCAGGCGTAGGAGATCGCAAACGATCTGCGGAGAGGTCCAGGTCCAAGGAAGTAGCAGGAACGGTAGCTGAAGGTCCTCTGCGGGGGACTGCGAGGATGAAGATCCGAAGAGGCGCCTCCTAACACCCTTGTGAGGAGAAGGAAGACCTCGGCGACGAAGAGGAAGGCGAGCCTTAGGTCGGATGCGTCCTCTGGGAGCAGCAGGCAAACCATCGGCAGTCCTCCGAAGAGGAGTCTCTGTCAGTGAACTCCCCCGGGGGGAGAATCACCCGCAGGAGAGACCGTTGGACTTAGATCCTCCCTCGAAGGATGTTCGGAGGGGGGAGCTAAGCCTTCAGCTACAACAGGAGCAGGGGTTTGAACACTCTCATTGGAAGCGTCTGCCACAACAGCCTCGATAATAGACAGAGGGTCAACCTCTGCTACCGCCGGTGACTGTTTGACAGCTGCTCCCAACCTGATCATGTCAAACAGGGCTTCCTTGAAGGGCGAACCCTGAAGCCCCAAGGAAGCCCAAAGCTGCAAAAGATCATTATTAACAGGAAAAATAATTAAATCCTCCCCCGGGGGAGGAGGAGGAGCTGTCTCGCTATGGGAGGCAACTCCCTCTTCCAAACCCCGAGATCGGTCAACAACAGTACGACCTACGCTACCACTCGACGGCCTCTCACGAGAGGCCGACCGAGTGGGAGTTTCGGAGGAGGTTTGGGCTACGGAAGAAGAGTCCTTAGGATTTTCCTTCTTCAAAGAAACCTTTGAAGGAGAAATATCCCGTCTGGACTTCTTCTTCCGGCACCGAGAAAACCTCTCCCACTGGGAGGTAGGCCACTCCCTACATTCCATACAAACATTATCACTTTCACACCGCTGACCCCTACAATAGGGGCATAAGGTGTGAGGATCCGTCTCGATGGAAGACATGAAGGTCCCACAATGGCGGTCAGGTAACCCAGGGCACTTCCGCATTGTAGAGGCCAATTTCACAACACTGAGAAAAATAAAGAAAAAGCAATGATTAATGGCTGTCAAAGAGGCGAGGGTGAAAGCGGACACGTATGATCAACACCCGAGCCAAAGTAAAATTGGAGCTACAACACAGGTGTGTGAGGGGGGAGAGTAGCTAACTACCCTCCTTACCCCCTGCTAACTAGCAGTGGGGTAATAATCCCTCGTTAAAACTTTATAGCTCGTCCTTTCAGCTACGCGAAAGTAATTACCCACTTTAAATAGCGTGGTTTGTATTCCAGTTACGGAACAAACAAGAATTACATTTAATTAATTCAGCTGAGAAAAATAACTACTCGAGGGAACTACAAACCCTCCGACGGGAAGGATGTTCCCCATGGAGACGAAGCTGAAAACTTAAAATACAACAGTTATAATTTTACTTAATTAATGAAGAAAAGCATTCCGAAGCGCAACCTAACACGCACACAGGAAAGGTATTATCCCGGTGGAGTATTCTGCCGGCCGCCAACGAGTGAGCGGCGATGACCTTCAGAAAGTGCAAGTCCGAAGTCTAGCTCCAAAAGGGCCGCATTCCCTTCCCCCAGAGGATTCCTTTTAAGAACACGTAGAGGGGAAGACGACGATAACCCCCGAACAGAGTAGTATCCAAGCAATGAAGATTCCCCTGCGGCGGCGGCCGGGTTGCACGCAAAGCCATCCCCTATGAAGATGACCGATGTCCAAGGAAGAAAGGTTGAAAGGGAAGGTTCTCCATCTTTGAGAACCTGCCATACTACGCTGTCACACACACACACACACATACGCACACACACACACACACACACATATATATATATATATATATATATATATATATATATATATATATATATATATATATATATATATATACGTTAAAAAGTCAAAGATTAATGGCAGTTCAAAAAAAGGCGAGGAGGAAGAGCGGTAACCACCATTCTCCATCCGAGCCAAAAGCAAAGTGAAACATAATCACAGGTGTGTGGGTGAGAGGGGTAGCTAGCTAACCCCCCCTACCCCCTGGTAACTAATGAGATGGGTAGTTAACTCTCGCTAAATTATGAAGGCTCGTCCTTTCAGCTTCGCCGAAAGTAATACCCCTATAAATAGCGTTGGTTTGTATTCCAGTTACGGAACAAATATAATTTACAGTGCTGCCCATCTCTTTTATTACGTAAGAGAGAGATTTATTTTTCATCAACTTTATCATAATGTAAGGATTTATTCTTAATTTTGTTTTAGTATGTGACCTGGGAAGGGGGTCCGGGGGCTTGCCCCAGCTAAGGGCTGTGACCTGGGAATTATTAGGTAAGGTTAGTTGGGTTTGTGAGGTTCTGTGGCCTTTTACAAATCTGGCAAGGGGCTGTGACTGTGAAGGCGGTCCGGGAGCTTGCCCCAGCTAGGGGTTGTGATCTGGGACCTACTAGGTTAGCTGGTCAGGGGTTGTGACCTGGGAAGGAGGTCCGGGGGCAAGCCCTCGCCTAGGGATTGTGACCTAGGAATTGTTAGGCTAGGGGGATTTGTTAGGTTTTGTGACCTTTTACAAATCTCAGTGTTAAATAATTACGTTTTGCCCTATTTAACCACACCCAAAGCCCCAGGTTCCCACCTGTGTCCGTCGAGTGTTCCTAGTATGAAGAACGTTGGGACAAACGAGTGAAATTTCCGTTATTTAATATCATATGAAATGTCAAGCACACAACTAAGGTTTTCTCGGTTTTCCAATATGTTTCTTGTAGGCTATTATTGCAAGTTTCATATATGCACTGAGTGGTCCTAGTATGTAGACTGTTGGGACAAGCATTTACAAAACTATTGAATTAAATAATATTTCATTCGATTATAATTCCAGCGAAAAAAAACAAAACAGCCGATTTCTGACGGTTTTTACTCTATTTTCTCGCAATACCAACCCTGTCCCAACATACTACAAAGGCTCCGTGAATTATTAGGATAAGATAGTTCCCTAACCTCTGCTAGGAGCCTTTGCATATCAGCGGCCAGTTCCTCCCACGTGGATTAATAATGGACATTAACTAAAATAAACTTTCCCCCCTAACCTACAAGCCATTTCCTTACCTACTTAACTAACAGGGGGGGAGGGATAACGGGCCCCCTGAGACCCATACAGGTGGCCGCTATGATACATACACCCCCTCCACTATTTTCCTTGCTTGCCAACCCGAAATGACACGTTAGTCCTAGGGCTACGACAATTTTAAAAAAGCCTACTGATTTCCAATATGAAGTTCAGAATAATTCAGTGAAAAAAATATAGGGGTGTATGTATGATCGCAGCCACCTGTATGTATCATTATGACTAACATAGAATACGGCAGTGTAGGGGGGGTCGATGGGGGCGTTAGTGGTAAAGTTTTACAAGTCTACAGGGTATCATTTCGAACAGAAAATATATATTTTCCTATAGCAAAGAACATGATTTAACCGAATTTAACCTTCATTTCAACCGCAAACAACCAGAACAACCAGTTCGACAAACTACAAGTAGCTGAACTGGTTGTTGTTGCGGTTGAAATGAAGGTGAAAACCGGTTAAATCATATTATCTACTAAAGGAAAAAATATATTTTCTGTTAAAATGTTTAAATAAAATGGCTCTTGTTCCGCTGTGGGCTCGCTTCGCTCACCAGAAAACAAAATCAAGCTCATATGTACTGGCAAGCGGTAATGTTGAGCTGCCCACGCTAACATTAGCAACGCTAAATATAATGGTTCTTGTTCCACCACTGGCTCGCTTCGCTAACATTAGCAACGTTACGCTAACATATATATATATATATATATATATATATATATATATATATATATATATATTTCTGGCACTATTCATTTCCGACAGAAACGAGCGTCATTTTTGAAGAGAACGGACCTTTTTCTACAGAAACAAGTAGTTTTTTTCCCTAGATTACATTACCCTGTCATTAACTACAATAGAACCGCGTTACCCCTCCCCCTCTTACATATGTAGGCAAGGACATGGCTTGTAGGTTAGGTAAGGGGGGAAAATTTGGTTTCATTGTATATTATTACATCTCAATGTATCCTAGTATTCCAACTACTTTTTCTTATAGGAAAAATTACGCTCCCTTCGAAAATAACACTCTTTCCCGCCGATAATGGGGGACCCCCTTTGGGAACCCGGGGGTTTTGGGTGGGGCTTATAACTAACCGAATTGGTTGATCTGTTTGTTTGCGATTGAAATGGTCATCATAATCGGTTAAATCACGTTATTTGCTATAGGAAATCATATATTTCTTGTGCAAAGTCACACGATGGAATAATATACAAAATTACCCAGGAAATATATGATTTCCTATAGTAGATATCGTGATTTAACTGGTTTTCTCATTCATTTCATCCGTAATAACATCAACCAATTCGTCAACTTATAACTAACCGAATTGGTTGATCTGTTTGTTTGCGATTGAAATGGTCATCATAATCGGTTAAATCACGTTATTTGCTATAGGAAATCATATATTTCTTGTGCGAAGTCACACGATGGAATAATATACAAAATTACCAATCCGAAAATTTTGGTGAGTTAATGTCCATTTTTAACCAACACATGAGGAACTGGCCGCTGTTATACAAAAGCTCCAAAAAATATAGAAACCCTATCTATAGTTACGAAATAGGTAACTGACCAAAACTAAATTATTACCGGACAAATCTGTGATAAATTAGTGTATACTTATGACACACCAACCTATTCTATCCTGTCTTTACGTCCCTTGGGCCATAGTACATAAAGTCATTTCTTTAACCAAGGGACATAATTATTAGGTTAGATTGACTAACCAAAACCCTAAAATCTCACTAAAATGCTTTGGTATCAATTACCTTACAGCTGACAATGCTCTGAATAAAGAGGCGTAGAAGTGGAGGAATTGGTAAAAACTTCGATGTTTATGTTAGTGATAAATAGTCAAAACACAATTGGCAAAATTCTACTTGTTAGGATGATGGAGTTCTCATGAATCACCTTGTTGGGTTCTATTGAAATACCTACATATATAAGTTTATATTTAATGTAAAATGAACATATTGTAAATAATGCTTTTATTGTAATTTCGATGTATGTTTGACTGATTTTTAATATTAGACATACACTGGAGAGAAACTTTATTTTCTTACAATGCTGGAGATATGATTACGGGAAGTAGAAAATTTTTTGGAAATAGCATAGATATCTAAAATTATTAAATAGGACCTACAATACTTGAGTGCTCAATTGCTAGCACGTAATGAATAAACACAGACAAAACCAATATATTTTTGGAAATAAGTGCAGAAAACGTTAATGAGACTAAAAGTAATGTTTCTATGATGTTGAGACTGGGTTTTGTTGCAAATGACAAATGAATGCATCTATTTCACTACACATGATTTAAGTTAAATTTAAAGATTTTTGAGTTGTGGTTTTCACATCTGTCTGATGTTCAACAAGGAAGAAGATGATTTACATAATGAGGCGTTTGTGATAAGACAAAGAAATGTTCGTAAATTACAGTAACATGTTGCTTCTCATCCTTCTGTTGAGAGAGAGAGAGAGAGAGAGAGAGAGAGAGAGAGAGAGAGGAGAGAGAGAGAGAGAGAGAGAGAGAGAGAGAGAGAGAGTGTGTGTGTATCAGCACTACAAATTAATTATTGTCTGTTTTTTTTTCGTCACATGGAAGCAAAAAGCGTCTCTAGGAAATATTTACTGCGATAAAACTATTAGTTTATTTAATTATTCTTTTAATTAATTATCAATTGAATTAAGTTGAGATCGGTAAAAAGATGTTAATAATGAAAGAAAATTTATAAAACCTGAGATATTTTCTATATAGTTCAACCTCTGATTGATTGATTGTTTATTACTTCTCTTGTAGTTTAGTTATTTCCTTGCTTTTCCTCACTGGGCTATTTTTCCCTGTTGAAGCCCTTGGGTTTATAACATTTTGCTTTTCCAACTTTGGTTATAGATTAGCTTGTAATAATAATAATAATAATAATAATAATAATAATAATAATCAAACAACATCAAATGAAGTCCTTTCAAGTCCACTGCAGGACAAAGGCCTCAGGCATGTCCTTAGTCATGTCTGGAGTTTGACCATTTTCATCACCACGTTGGCCACTCCGAATTGGTGATAATGGGATATTTTCGTCTGCTCACTCACAGCAAACCAACCTAGTATGGGTGGCCCTGTACAACTTTGCTGATCATGCCCATACATAAATCCTTTCGCCACATTAAAAGTACTCCACTCAGGATGGGTAAGGTTCTGCTACATTACACACACACACACACACACACACACACACACAGAAAAGCTAGTGGTCATGAACTTTTTATTTTAGGAAAAAAAATAAACTGATCACTTACAAATTCATTTAGCTTTTCTTATCTCAAAGGGTTACTAGCTTAGCAATCAATAATAATAATAATAATAATAATAATAATAATAATAATAATAATAATAATAATAATAATACTGTATTGTAATTGTTCAATGTCTACTTTCCTCTTGGTAAGGGAAGAAGAGACTCTTTAGCTATGGGAAGCAGCTCTTCTAGGAGAAGGACACCCCAAAACCAAACCATTGTTCTCTAGTCTTGGTTAGTGCCATAGCCTCAGTACCATGGTCTTCCACTGTCTTGGGTTACAGTTCTCTTGCTTGAGGGTACACTCGAGCACGCTATTCTATCTTATTTCTCTTCCTCTTGTTTTGTTAAAGTTTTTATAATTATATAGGAGATATTTATTTTAATGTTACTCTTATTAAAATATTCTATTTTCCTTTTTTCCTTTCCTCACTGGGCAATTTTTCCTGTTGGAGCCCCTAGGCTTATAGCATCCTGCTTTTCCAGCCAGGGTTGTAGCTTAGCAAGTAATACTACTACTACTACTACTTCTACTACTACTACTACTACTACTACTACTACTACTAATAATAATAATAATAATAATAATAATAAGGTCGAATCTCTCTCTCTCTCTCTCTCTCTCTCTCTCTCTCTCTCTCTCTCTCTCTCTCTCTCTCTCTCTCTCACACACACACAAAGTTAGTAGAATCGTGAACTTCCATTTTTTTGGAAAAATTAAAACTGATCACTTAGACATTCTTTTGCCTTTTTTATCCCAAGGTCGAAGGAAAGACAGCGTTCAACTTTTATAATTACGTCAGAGAGTTTCATTAAGGAATGCTAAGAAGGCGAAAGCAGGATGGGAGGATTTGCATATAACGATCACATTTAGATCAAGCGAAAATAACAGATCTTTTAATGGGTTTATTGGGAATTATTACTCAGCGTATATTTGTTATTATAAGTAATTTGAAATAAGAAAAGATGTGTAGGTATGAACGCAAGACTTATATAATATGTATATTCTAAATCAAACTTTTGTTTCATATGTATGTATGTATGTATGTATGTATGTATTAAGTCAATTACAACGTACGTATGTATGAATCAAGGTAATTACAATGTAATTACAATGTATGTATGTATGTATGTATGTATATATGTATGAATTAAGCTAATCAGAGTGGCTGTGGTGGCTTATTTAGTAACTAATTACAGTGGCTGTGGTGGCTTATTTAGTAACTAAGTCAATTACAACTCATGTATGTATAAATCAAGGTAAGTACAATGTATGTATGTATGTAAGTATGTATGTATGTATGTATGAATTAAGCTCATTACAGTGGCTATGGTGGCCTATTTAGTAACGTCTCTGCTTGGTGATCACCAGACTGGGGTTCGAGTCCCGCTAAAACTCGTTAGTACTTTTGGTAGCTGCAACCTCACCATCCTTGTGAGCTAAGGAAGGGGGATAGTGACATTGCCCTAGCAAGCAGGACAACGCCCTAAAGACTGACCATTTATACATATGACCAGCACCCAAGCCCTTCTCCACCAAATCTAGGACCAGGGAGAGCCAGGCAATGGCTGCTCATGACTCAGCAGGTTGATCTATTCTATAGGCTCCCCACCACTCATCCTTAGCTCACAAGGCTGGCGAGGTTGCAGGACCAAAGGAACTAACAAGTTTGAGCAGGACTCGAACCCCAGTCTGACGATCAACAAGCAGGGACGTTTCCAATAGGCCCATGTATTCTAACACCTTTCCTTCTCCTATCAAACATTTTCATAGTTTAATAGGGTTGCGGTGGCCTTATTGGTAACGTCCCAGACTGGTAATCGCCAGACGGGGGTTCGAGTCCTGCTCAAACTCGTTAGTTCCTTTGGCCGCTGCAACCTCACCCTCCTTGTGAGCTAAGGATGGGGGGTTTGGGGGAGCCTATAGGTCTACCTGCTGAGTCATCAACTTTCATTGCCTGGCCCTTCTTGGTCCTAGCTTGGGTGGAGAGGGGGCTTGGGCGCTGATCATATGATGTATGGTCAGTCTTTAGGGCATTGTCCTGCTTGATAGGGCAACGTCACTATCCCTTGCCTCTGCCATTCACGAGCGGCATTTAAACCTTTAAAATAGATTGAAATTAATATCATCATTCGGTAATTAAGAAAAATAAAAAATAAAAAATTATCCGCAGATGTTTACTGTTCGTTATTTCTTGGTCAGGTCCCATTTTCCCCTCAGCATGAAGCGTTGTTTAAGGAAACCCCCCCCCTCTCTCTCTCTCTCTCTCTCTCTCTCTCTCTCTCTCTCTCTCTCTCTCTCTCTCTCTCTCTCTCTCTCTCTCTCTCTCAATACTTAATTGTAAATGCCATTTAGTGAGTCACAATACGTTATCAATTCAAGTAGTTAAAACTGACAACGAGAGTGTTGTTTCTAATGAAAAGTCTTTGTGAGCCCAAGACAATTATCACCATCAGTGATTGATTTCTATGCTATTTTAACAATGATAAATGATAGCATGAAGACTTCGTATTTGTAAAGTATAATTTAGAGTTTTATATTTGTGACAAATTTGAACTCTAACATTTTGTATTTTCTGCTATTTATTTTCACATACAAAACTTTACAACATATATTCACTTAGTAAAATATAAAACATCAATATTTTTTCTCTTCCATTTGTGTTTTTGAAGTTTTTATAGTATGTATATATATATATATATATATATATATATATATATATATATACTGTGTATATATATATATATATATATATATATATATATATATATATATATATAAGATCTTATTTAATGTTGTTACTGTTCTCAAAATATTTTAATTTGATTGCATATTACTCTTCTTGTGGTTTATTTATTTCCTTGTTTCCTTTCCTCATTGGGCTATTTTTTCCCTGGGAGCCCTTGGGCTTATAGCATCTTGTGTTTCCTACTAGGGTTGTAGCTTACCCAGTAATAATAATAATAATAATAATAATAATAATAATAATAATAATAATAATAATTAGTATTCAATGTTAAAAATGTTCAATTAAAACCATTTTAAAAAGCATGACTAAGCAATTGTCACTGAAGTCATCATGTCCCAATTAAAAGTGGAGTTATTGTTACCAAGTAGAGAAACCTTATAACTTCCTCTTCAGTAAATCGATGCTTTTCTAACGAGGCATGTAATGCTTCGACACTTATAAATGCTTATGTTATCAATATCAACTAAAGGAGGCACTCAGTAGAGCGCAGACCTCCACCGCGGCAGGCTATTTCTCGACCTTTTGCTTGACCTTGACCTTTGACCTTAGCTTATATTAATTGGCGTGGATTTTCATACACTTAAATATGAACCAAGTTATAATTCTGTGTGGCTCATTACGTGAATTGGAAATTTTATTTGACCGTGACCTTGACCTTTGACCTTGAACTTCCAAAAATTGATAATTTCCTGCTTTTTACATAACATTTATTCCCTGCAAGGTTCATTACTCTATTATTAAAATTGTGTCCAGGAAGCCTTTCACAAACAAACACACAAACAATGGGTAAAACATAAACGCCTTCCAACTTCGTTGGCGGAGGTAATGAGAACATTTGAGGGAATCAAAGCAATATGCAAAAATTAAATTCGTGTTAAATCTTCATCTCTGTAGGAAAAAAATAATATGGAAATAATTACAGTTACACCATACTTCGTTATCCTCCTCATTAACAGTAACACAGATAATCAAAAGGTTGAAAAAAAAAAATTAAAATGGTATAATCTGGATGATAATCCGAGATACAAATCTATACTCTACGGGAAATTAACACCACGTTTGATCATAACTTATTTCTAGACGGTATGTGAACATCCTTAGTGTCGAGACTGACCAATTTAACCCTCTGATTCTACAATGAAATTTTCATTCTTCAAATAATTTGCAAAACGATTGAATAAATGAATAAACAAATGAATACACACATATTCAGCTAAAGTTTCAAGACATATTATTAGCATTTTGCTGATGTTAGCATTTATAGGTCTTCTTTGAATACCACGTATTAGGTAAGTAAATATGTTTGTTTTACTAAACATCGCTGCTTTTGCATTTTTATGTTTTCGCTGATTGATATTAATTCTTAAATCTATCTCTAATATTCCTATTTTTTTATTATAGGTAATTTTCCTTTAGATGTTTGCTTAGCGAGATAATGCATGATATTGCAATAACAACAACAACAACAACAACAACAACAACAACAATAATAATAATAATAATAATAATAATGATAATAATAATAATAATAATAATAATAATAATGATTATGATGGTAATAATAATAATAATAATAATAATAATAATAATGATAATAACAATGACGATAATAATAATAATAATAATAATAATAATAATAATAATAATAATGATAATAATAATTATAATAATTATAATAATAATAATAATAACAATAATAATAATAACAATGGTAATAATAATGATAGTAATAATAATAATAACAATAATAATAATAATGATAATGATAATAATAATAATGATGATGATAATATAATAATAATAACGATAATAATAATAAAAATTATAATAATAATAATAATAATAACAATAACAATAACAATGATAATAATAATGATAGCAATAATAATAATAATAATAATAATAATAATAATAATAATAATAATAAACACCAGATTATCACAAAATCACCCGATTTTTTAAAAAATCATCTTTAGCTAATAAATGAATTTCCAATAGAAGAAACTTGACCTCTTTCTATCCCGGTGTTTCAATTTCACCTAAATCAACTTTTAACATCAGTCGAACTTTTATATATAGAAACATCTTACTAAATTTGGAATAGGATGCGGCTCACACAATTCACAAACACAGATTCTATTCGAATAATATTGACTCGATGACATATTACATATGAAAAATACCAATCATCACCCCTATATAATAAAGAGCAAGTTTCTGGGGATAATAATAATAATAATAATAATAATAATAATAATAATAATAAATGTGCATATATACACACACACACACACACACACACACACACACATATATATATATATATATATATATATATATATATATATATATATATATATATATATATATATACATTTACTATTGTTATTATCATTATTATTATTATTATTATTATTATTATCATTATTATCACTAGCTAAGCTACAACCCTAGTTGGGAAAGTAAGATGCTATAAGCCCAAGGGCCCCAACAAAGAAAAATAGGCCAGTGAGGAATGGAAATAAGGAAATAAATAAACAATATGAGAAACAATAAACAACTATAATAAAATATTCTAATAAAAGTGGCATCAAAACAGATATTTCATATCTAAACTATAAAACGAGACTTATGTCAGCCTGTTCAAGATGAAAATATTTGCAGCAAGTTTGAACTCTTGAAGTTCTACCGATTCAACTAACCGATTAGGATGATGATGAAAAATACTACTCATCTTCCCTATATGATAAAGAGAAAGTGTTTGGATATTTATATATATATATATATATATATATATATATATATATATATATACATATATATATATATATATATATATATATACATATATATATATATATATAAATATATATATATATATATTACATATATATATATATTGTATATATATATATATATATATATATATATATATTGTATATATATATATATATATATATATATATATATATATATATCTTCGGTCACGCTTAGCTCTCTCCGTCACTGTCACTCTGGTAGGGGGAGAGGGAGTAGTTATACCCTGCTAAGAGGTGGGGTCCGTGTGTATGTGCATATCTATCTAAATATTTAGACGTCGATTTTGACGGGTTGATTACACTAGTAATTATATAGTTCTCAGAAAGAGTTGAACTCGTCTGATATCAATATTTGTAAAAAAAAAAAAAAAAAAAAAAAAAAAAAAAAAAAAAAAAAAAAAAAAAAACTCAAAATTTTGTATTTTTAACCTTGGTAAGATTTTCTTCCAGAAGATATGATGCGTTAATTATCCGGTGTTAGTATGGGCGATAGCTCTCTCTCTCTCTCTCTCTCTCTCTCTCTCTCTCTCTCTCTCTCTCTCTGTTGAAATTATAAGGATCACGGGACATTCAGCCTACATATCAAATTGAAATTCCACTGACTTTCATATATTCCTGCTGGGTAAACAGAAAATATTTTAAGTTATAAGCCCCAATGTCATAAAAGAGAATCAAAGAATGCAATATTGTGTTTTCCAAGAATTTAGTTATACATCAACTTTGTCGTATTACCGCAAGACTATCCGGGCAATGAAGTAATTGAAGTATTCTATTATATCAATCATACAGGCTTGACACCCATTCGTTTTTGCTAAGTCTATATCGCGCAGAATACACATTTCATACATTTCCTAACGAATATACTTTAATGATTTTACTCCTTAACATTTTTCCCGAATGTGCAGCGTATAAAATCGCAAATACATCTTCCTAAAACGAAATTTCTTAAAATTTACTTTGAATGACTTAGAAAATTATCAATGAATTCTCTGCTTATGAAAGCGACAATGACCAAGGCAGCTGTAACTATAGATTATTATTATTATTATTATTATTATTATCATTTGCTAAGCTACAATCCTAATTGGAACAGCAGGATGCCATAAGTCAAAGGGCTCCAACACGGAAAATAGCTCAGCGAGGAAAGGAAATAAGGAACTAAACTACAAGAGATGTTTAAGAATAATAACAATATTAAAAT
The DNA here is from genome assembly GCF_036898095.1 of Palaemon carinicauda. Lineage (NCBI taxonomy): Eukaryota > Metazoa > Arthropoda > Malacostraca > Decapoda > Palaemonidae > Palaemon > Palaemon carinicauda. The sequence goes on along the minus strand of NC_090747.1, from coordinate 110,754,418 downwards.
AAAGCTTTCATATATAAACTATAAAAAACTTCAAAATAACAAGAGCAAGAAAAATAAGATAGAATAGTGTGCTCGAGTGTACCCTCAAGCAAGAGAGCTCTAACCCAAGACAGTAGAAGACCATGGTACAGAGGCTACGGCACTACCCAAGACTAGAGAACAATGGTTTGATTATGGAGTGTCCTTCTCCTAGAAGAGATGCTAACCATATCTATCAATTTACAGTTATGAAGTTAATATTCGTAGATATATAAGAGGAATATTAACTTAAAGTTAATTATCGATATATATCAACTAAAAGATAATTCTGTTAACCTTAAATGACAATATTTCAAATTTCTGTTTATTTTGTTGGGAATTTATGGGCAATAGAATATCAAATACGATTTAGGTGCAGAGTTCTGTGAATTTTAATTTCACATCCGTGTTTATTGCTTTTGCTTGAGAAAAGGGTATATGGCTGGTTTTGGTCATAGTTCTAATATCAATATTATGATTCTTCTTACTCTAATTTCCTTTCGATGATTGGAATGACCAGATCCGAGTAATAAGTTAAGGGGTATACCTGACACAAGTTATAAACTAAAGGGGCACTCAGTAGAATGCAGACCTCCGCTGCAGCAGATTATTTCTCGACCTTTTGCACGACCTTGACCTTGATCTTTGACCTCAACATGTGTTAATTGGCGTGTATTTTCATACACTTAAATATGAATCAATTCTGAAGTCTCTGTGACAACGATATCCAAACTTAAGGCTGATTACGTGAATTGGACATTTTGCTTGACCGTGACCTTGGCCTTTGACCTTAACCTTCCGAAATTTAATAATGTCCAGCATTTTACATATCAGTTAATCCATGCAAGTTTCGTTACTCTACGATTAAAATTTAGGTCAGGAAGCTATTCACAAACATACAAACACACAAACAGGGGGTAAAACATAACCTTCCAACTTCGTTGGAGGAGGTAACAGACAAGTTACCGGGGAAACTGAGTTCATATAAGATATGGAAGCCCGGGGTCTTGAGCCCGAAACCTGAAGACTGGAGCCCGAAGACTGGAACCCAAAGCCTGAAGCCTGAAGCCCGAAAATTGGAACCCAAAGCCTGAAGCCCAAAGCCTGAACTCTGAGCCCGATGCCTGGAACCCAAAGCCCGAAGCCTGGAGCCTGAAGCCGGAACCTCCTAAACCCTAAGCCTGGAACTCAAAGCCTGAAGCCCAAAGCCCAAAGTCTGAATCCTCAGCCCGATGCCTGGAACCCGAAGCCCGAGGCCTGGAGCCTGAAGCCGGAAGCCCCAAACCCTAAGCCTGGAGCCCGAAGACTGGAACCCAAAGCCTGAAGCCCAAAGCCCAAAGCCTGAATCCTGAGCTCGATGCCTGGAACCCGAAGCCCGATGCCTGGAACCCGAAGCCTGAAGCCTGGAGCCAGAAGACTGGAACCCAAAGCCTGAAGCTGAGCCCTAAGCCTAAAGCCGGAAGTCCCAAACCCTAAACCTGGAGCCCGAAGCTCGAAGCTCAAAGGCATCCCTGCATTATAAAAGACGGCTTGTAATAACCGATGCTCGTCCGTACATCCTCTTTAATAAGGTCACTTTTATAAGTCTGATTCAGCTGCGCTTTCTCTCTCCTGGACAGACGCCATTGGTATGCTTAACAACACAACATCCACTCCATACCTGTGCACGGATTTAGTGTTACTCTTTTCTCTACCTTTCATTAACCTTTAAACGACTGGCATCTTTTTGTTTTGGCAAAGGCACTACTGGTATTGCATGCTTGATAAAATGCTGATTAGTATTACACATCCTCAAACAAAAATTATATATAGTTTTATATATATATATATATATATATATATATATATATATATATATATATATATATATATATATATATATATATATTACATACATAGATATGTAGGTGTTTGATATACAGATATACACACACATACTGTATATATATGTACATATATATATATATATATATATATATATATATATATATATATATATATATATATATATATATATATATATATGTGTGTGTGTGTGTGTGTGTGTGTGTGTGTATGCGTGTATTTCTCTTCAATTCAATATTATATGTCAAACATAACATAACATTGCCTAAGATTCACTTCTATAGCAAACCGATAATTTTCCAAAATAGGTCTAATATTCTTACCTTCTATCGAAAAAAACCCTAATTTTTTATTTACGAAATACCCTTTACCTCATATATCCATAAAAATGTTCACCACTATCAAAACCATTTTTCCTTTGTCAAACAAGCTTTACATCAAACTATTTCCTAACAAACAAATAAAACAAACATCCTTTATCCTATCTAATCCCTATTACTCTATCAGTGATCCTGTCGTTTGTTGAACTTTGTCAATCAAAGCCTATAATTATTAGAATACTTATATTAGCTCCAACACTTTAGTCTGGAATCCTTACTTCATCCAGATACCCAAACACCCTGGTCAGCTAGCCAATCATTCGCTTACCGGCATACTACGATACATATTATTATTATTATTATTATTATTATTATTATTATTATCATTATCATCATTATTATTATCACGTGCTAAACTACAACCCTAGATGAAAAAGCAGGATGCTATAAGCCCAAGGGCTCCAACAGGGAAAATATCCCAGTGAGGAAAGGAAATAAGGAAATAAACAAACTACAGGAGATGTAATGAACAATTAAAATAAAATATTTTAAGAACAGTAACAACATTAAAATAAATCTTTCATATATAAACTATAAAAACCTTAAAACAAGAGGAAATGAAATAATATAGAATAGTGTGTCCGAGTGTACCCTCAAGCAAGAGAACTCTAAATATCATTAACCCTGGTAATAACAAATTTATTCACATTTTTAGTAAATTATGAATACTACGAATTCCTTCTTAACATCTCCAACAGTCACATTTCCTACTTGGAAAAACAGGATGCTATAAGCCCGAGGGCCCCAACAGGGAAAATAGCCCAGTGAGGAAAGGAAACACAGAAAAATAAAATATTTCAAGAACAGTAACAACATTAGAATAAATATTTCCTATATAAACTATAAAATCTTTAACAAAACAAGGGGAAGAAAAATTAGATAAAATGGTGTGACCGAGTGTACCATAATGCAAGAGAACTCTAACCCAAGACAGTGGAAGACCATGATACAAAGGCTATGGCACTACCCAAGACTAGAGAACAATGGTTTGATTTTGGAGTGTCCTTCTCCTAGAAGAGCTGCTTACCATAGCTAAAGAGTCTTTTCTACCCTTACCAAGAGGAAAGTAGCCACTGAACAATTACAGTGCAGTAATTAACCCCTTGGGTGAAGAAGAATTGTTTGGTAATCCCAGTGTTGTCAGGTGTATGAGGACTAGGAGAATCTGTAATGAATAGACCAGACTATTCAGTGTATG
>NC_090747.1:110743477-110745977 GCF_036898095.1 Palaemon carinicauda | reverse complement strand
AGGATTTGATAGAAAAATTATGGGTCGCAATTCTAACTTGCGATGGGGACGATACGACGACGTCGCAAAGATCTCGCGAAGACGAGGTGAAAAAGAAAGAAGAAGAGAGTGATGATGAAAGTACTAGTAGCGATGACAGTGATGAGGGTGATAGTGATGATGATTTAAGCGAGTTTGGAGCAATGGGGGACAACCTGCCACAAGTTAATAGATTCGATTTGTTTTCCGTGGTGAAACTTAAGCAAATTCAACAAAGCAACGACGAGTCGCAGGATGTTAATGGGAACCCGAAGGATACGGATATAAAAGAGGAAGATAAAACGGCGAAACACGTTTCAAACACGATCGTAGAAGCTTCTTCTGACGTAACGCAGGAGGCGAGCTCAATCAACATTGCTTCTTCAAAATCCGACGCGAAGGATTCGACACAAGCAACGGGCGCCAAACCAAAAACAACACTGTCGAAATCTCAAACCAATGCCGTCGAAAGTCGAAGACCTCGACCTAGCACTCTGAACTTTGCTAAGCCTCAGAGCGCGAGGAAGATTTCACAATTGTCTACAAGTTCTTTCCGTACCGCTGTCAGTGCTAAAACGCGCGACCCTAAAGAAAGGTCTGGACAGGTTTCGCATTTCGTGAAATCGGGGAGTTGCAGAGAGAAGAAGAATCCCGTCGGAGTTCAAAAGCCTAGTCCGTCCCGAATACCGGTCAGTCCAAAAGGACCTCCCAAATTCTTCCAATCGCAGGACAGGGCCAACTTGTTGGACGTCGTTCCACGCAGGAGATTCCTGTCGGACCCAAGGCCACCTAGATGTAACAATAGCGCGAGGTCCACGCCCATTTCTTGGCGTAGGAAAGCCGTGACCCCTGACGCCGCCAGGCCATGTCCATTTCTTAGACGTGGCAGTATAAAAAGGGAGTCCAAGAACGACGATGCAACGTTCAAACAGAAGCCGTATTTCAGAGGAAACGTTTCCCGGGCGAAGGTTGGTACTCAAAGAAACGTTTGTCCCTCAAGCGTCTTTGTATCACCCTCCAGAGGGGACAACGCGAGAGGCATTGCTAATGTCAGGAGGAGCGCTTCCTCCGCGGGTGAAAAAACTTCAATACCGAAGATCCTTAAGAGTCCAGACGTTTCAAACAGAAGAAGAGAAAACGTTTCGCAATGTCGTAAACCAAATGGCGTTGCCAGTGCATCCTGCTCCCCAAGACCGAAGATCAAATCGCAAAACAGGGAGACACAGCGACCACCCGATGTCTCATCTTTGAATAAAGGTAAATCAACTACGAAAAAGGCGATTACAATTAGCCAAGCATCAGCCACACTAAAAGGGAACACCGAGGAAGAGAAAGAAGTTCAAAAGAAATGTAACGAAATAGAAGCAGCGGACATTCCCAACAACAAAAGCGAAGAAGAAGAAGAGGAAAACAAGGATGAAATAGTTGACCCTGATCTGCATGAAACGACCGTTTACGGCAATGAAGTCGAGGTCACTAGGTTAGAGAACTGTCTTAAAGAGGCCATCGTTGGTGTCTTGGAAGGACTTCCAGAAGGTTGGATATTGGTGAGTATCGTCGCTGTTTCCTTGAATATCACCCTTCATACTCTCCCGTTTAGTCATTTACATTAAATATTGATTCATAAATAATTCTATTTGCGCCTTTTATCCTTCCTTATTTAAGGATGATGAATAGAAAAAAATATACACTATTCAGTAAAGTTATTGAGACATGATCTTTATGAATTACATTCCTGTATTGAAAGCAGGTTAATAAATTTATTGCTAAATAACAATACTGGAAATTAAAAAAAAAATCTTGGAAATACTAGTAAATTCTCTAAGATAAAGTTAACTAATTATACACTAATCAAATACACTTTTCATGCTATGAAAACGTTTTAATATGTAAATATAACCATATATATATATATATATATATATATATATATATATATATATATATATATATATATATATATATATATATATACTGTATATATATATATATATATTTAATAAATTTATTGCTAAATAACAATACTGGAAATTAAAAAAAAAAATATTGGAAATACTAGTAAACACTTTAAGATGAAGTTAACTTATTATACACTAATCATACACACTTTTCATGCTATGAAAACGTTTTAATATGTAAATATAACCATATATATATATATATATATATATATATATATATATATATATATATATATATATATATATATATACAGTATATATATATATATATATATATATATATATATATATATATATATATATTTAATAAATTTATTGCTAAATAACAATACTGGAAATTAAAAAAAAAAAATATTGGAAATACTAGTAAACACTTTAAGATGAAGTTAACTTATTATACACTAATCATACACACTTTTCATGCTATGAAAACGTTTTAATATGTAAATATAACCATATATATATATATATATATATATATATATATATATATATATATATATATATATATATATATTTAA
>NC_090747.1:110730977-110738477 GCF_036898095.1 Palaemon carinicauda | reverse complement strand
CAACACTGTTTCTCGTTATTATAATTACCAAATCTCACAAATTTTATTTGGCACAACTGCAAAATTCCGCAATGAACATTAACCTGCTTAACCAAAGAGAGAGTTTAAAGAAAAAAGATGTAAAATAGCTGTTTCTCGTTATTATAATCATCAAATCTCACAAATTTCCCCTTCATCAACAGGGAGAGATCGCAGCGCTGAACAACGCCCACCTCCTCCTCTACGTTGGTCTCAAACTCTGCAGTATATTTTCCGGTTACAAAATCCCAGACGAAATCCCCAAGGACGGTGGGGAGTCTTTGAAACAGCCACCAGGGGGCGGGAAAGTCCAGTCGACAAAGGAAAGCAAGGATATGAAGAATGAGAATGACACGGAGGTGGATAATCAACGATGCCACAAAGAAGTGGAAGACATTGGTTGCTCTGTTCTTAGCTCGAAAGGGGCGGGTAACCTTTCGTTGGAACATAAAGGAATTGTATTGGAGATCTTGGGTGAAATCTTGAAATGTGAGGGCTCATTCGATAGGTTAATGGTGAGTGTGTTTTTTTTTTTTTTTTTTTTTTTTTTTTTTTTACACCCTCAAAAGAAGTTGGAAGGAGGTTATGTTTTACCCCCGGTTTGTGTGTTTTGTGTGTGTTTGTTAGTGAACAGCTTCCTGACCACAATTTTAATCGAAAAGTAATGAAACTTGCAGGGATTAACTGTTATGTAAAAAGTTGGAAATGATTAAATTTTGAAAGGTTAAGGTCAAAGGTGAAGGTCACGGTAAAGCAAAATGTCCAATTCACGCATTCAGCCATAATTTTGGACATCGTTGTCACAGAGACTTCAAACTTGGTTCATTTTTTAATGTATGAAAATCCACGCTAATTAATACATGCTAAGGTCAAGCTTAAGGTCGCGAAATAAGCTGCCGCGGCGGAGGTCTGCGCTCTTCTGAGTGCCCCTCTAGTTGATATTTTGTTTGATAGGTTGCCTTTGGTTATTTGATGACTTATAAATATACAGTATAGTGCTGAAAATTATCAAGATTTGTATGATTTTATATTCAGTACTTCAACAGAACATTTCTCTTAACATTGTTTACTCTTATTTGTTTTCTCAGGGATGGGGCATTTAGTTTCTCAAGGATTCTACGATTATCCTTCTTTTATATTCGTTTTCTTAAGGATTCTACGATCAATGTTTATTTATATGTGTTCTTAGGGAAAACATTTTAGCTTTTGGATACCTTCCACAAATCTGGAAGTCTTAGATCTTTAAGACTTCTTGAATTCCGTTATATTTACTTTTCCTTTCCTCCAGATGTGCCTCCTTTTGGGATCCAGAGCCCCTGGCCGCGGTTCCGGATGGTACTGTGAGACGGAGGACGAAGAGGAAAAAGTGCAAGATCTTCGTTTTGTTCTTGATCACCTCAAGTTTATTGATGGCTGCAGGTGAGTCTCCCCTGTCACATTTGAAGGTTCAAAAGCCACTCATGAAAGGCAGAGGCAAGGGAAAATGACAATACCCTACAATACCCTGGTTAGCAGGACAATGCCATAGAGACTAACTATACATATGCTCAGTGCCCAAGTCCTATTTCCACCTAAGTTAGGACCAGGGAAGGCCAGACAATGGATACTGATGACTCAACAGGTGTACCTATAGGCTTCCCAAAACCCACCATCCTCAGCTTACAAGGATGGCGAGGTTGCAGACATTACAAGAAACTATCGAGTTTGAGTAGGATTCGAACCCCAGTCTGGCAGATCAACAGACATGAACGTTTCCAGTAGGCCACAACAAGGGTTGTGGTAGCCTATTGGAAGCTTCTCTGCCTGCAGATATGCTGGACCTGGGTTCGAGACTCGTTCAAGTTCGATAGTTTCTTGTAGTGTCCGCAACCTCACCATCCTTGTGAGATAAGGATGGTGGGTTTTGGGGAGCTTATAGTTCCACCTGTTGAGTCATCAGCAGCCATTGCCTGACCTTCCCTGGTCCTAGCTTATGTGGGGAGAGGCCCTGGACGCTGATCATATGTATATATAGCCAGTCTCTAAGCAGTCTAGGGCATTGTCACTGTTCCTTGGTTCTGCAATCCATGAGCGACCTTTAAATCTTTAAAAGGTTTCTGCTGTAGAATATTGATTTAAAAGGGGACATTATTCTGAGGGAAAATAAACAAAATATTTATCAACCCTCAACATAATCCAGATTTTTTTTTTCTCTGCAGCAAACATTTACTTTTGTATGAGTGCAGCTATTATCTCAGTGACTTAATCAAAAGCTTAATTTATTCGTTATGTTCTTAGTCGTTCTTCCAGTCTAGTTTTCTTTAGTTTATCTTAATTTCCTCATAATAGATCTTCTGAACTTTTCTCTCTGTCTATTTTTCATTATTTTATCTGACTTTACTCGGAATCCCTGTTCTTGGCTTGTCCTCCCGTTGAAATTTCTTAAATTATTTTACTTTCCACTAAATCAATGTAGTTAGATTTTCTTCGAATAGAATTTTCCTTGTTTTTTATTGTTGCTTTCCTCTTTTATCTTTGCTTCCATTTTTATCTTGCTTTAGCCTTTAAGTTAATGGCCTTAGTTTTCTTCGAGTTGATTTTTCTTTTTTATTGTTACTTTCCTCTGAGCCACTTTCCTTAGCTTCTCATTTTGTGAAATGTTCTCCAATTTCCTTGAATTTCCTCTGAACTACTGTTCTAAGCTTTTATTCCTGTTAAGTTGCTTTTCACTCTGGATTATTATCATCATTCCATCATGTTAACATATCCTCACTTTCCTTTACTTTCCCCTTGATGTTCCTATCTTTTCTCTACCTGTAAAGTTTCTTCACTTTCTTTTGCTTAACATCATTCCATCATGTTAACATAGTCTCACTTTCCTTTATTTTCCCCTTAATGTTCCTAGCTCTTCTCTACCTGTAAAGTTTCCTTCACTTTCTTTTGTTTAACATCATTCCATCATGTTAACATTGTCTCACTTTCCTTTACATTCCCCTTAATGTTCCTAGCTCTTCTCTACCTGTAAAGTTTCCTTCACTTTCTTTTGCTTAACATCATTCCATCATGTTAACATAGTCTCACTTTCCTTTATTTTCCCCTTAATGTTCCTAGCTCTTCTCTACCTGTAAAGTTTCCTTCACTTTCTTTTGTTTAACATCATTCCATCATGTTAACATAGTCTCACTTTCCTTTATTTTCCCCTTAATGTTCCTAGCTCTTCTCTACCTGTAAAGTTTCCTTCACTTTCTTTTGTTTAACATCATTCCATCATGTTAACATAGTCTCACTTTCCTTTACTTTCCACTTAATATTCCTAGCTCTTCTCTACCTGTAAAGTTTCCTTCACTTTCTTTTGCTTAACATCATTCCATCATGTTAACATAGTCTCACTTTCCTTTATTTTCCCCTTAATGTTCCTAGCTCTTCTCTACCTGTAAAGTTTCCTTCACTTTCTTTTGTTTAACATCATTCCATCATGTTAACATATCCTCACTTTCCTTTACTTTCCCCTTAATGTTCCTAGCTCTTCTCTACCTGTAAAGTTTCCTTCACTTTCTTTTTCTTTACATCATTCCATCATGTTAACATAGTCTCACTTTCCTTTACTTTCCACTTAATATTCCTAGCTCTTCTCTACCTGTAAAGTTTCCTTCACTTTCTTTTGCTTAACATCATTCCATCATGTTAACATATCCTCACTTTCCTTTACTTTCCCCTTAATGTTCCTAGCTCTTCTCTACCTGTAAAGTTTCCTTCACTTTCTTTTGTTTAACATCATTCCATCATGTTAACATATCCTCACTTTCCTTTATTTTCCCCTTAATGTTCCTAGCTCTTCTCTACCTGTAAAGTTTCCTTCACTTTCTTTTGTTTAACATCATTCCATCATGTTAACATATCCTCACTTTCCTTTATTTTCCCCTTAATGTTCCTAGCTCTTCTCTACCTGTAAAGTTTCCTTCACTTTCTTTTTCTTTACATCATTCCATCATGTTAACATAGTCTCACTTTCCTTTATTTTCCCCTTAATGTTCCTAGCTCTTCTCTACCTGTAAAGTTTCCTTCACTTTCTTTTTCTTTACATCATTCCATCATGTTAACATAGTCTCACTTTCCTTTATTTTCCCCTTAATGTTCCTAGCTCTTCTCTACCTGTAAAGTTTCCTTCACTTTCTTTTTCTTTACATCATTCCATCATGTTAACATAGTCTCACTTTCCTTTATTTTCCCCTTAATGTTCCTAGCTCTTCTCTACCTGTAAAGTTTCCTTCACTTTCTTTTTCTTTACATCAATCCATCATGTTAACATAGTCTCACTTTCCTTTACTTTCCACTTAATATTCCTAGCTCTTCTCTACCTGTAAAGTTTCCTTCACTTTCTTTTGTTTAACATCATTCCATCATGTTAACATATCCTCACTTTCCTTTATTTTCCCCTTAATGTTCCTAGCTCTTCTCTACCTGTAAAGTTTCCTTCACTTTCTTTTTCTTTACATCAATCCATCATGTTAACATAGTCTCACTTTCCTTTATTTTCCCCTTAATGTTCCTAGCTCTTCTCTACCTGTAAAGTTTCCTTCACTTTCTTTTTCTTTACATCATTCCATCATGTTAACATAGTCTCACTTTCCTTTATTTTCCCCTTAATGTTCCTAGCTCTTCTCTACCTGTAAAGTTTCCTTCACTTTCTTTTTCTTTACATCAATCCATCATGTTAACATAGTCTCACTTTCCTTTACTTTCCCCTTAATGTTCCTAGCTCTTCTCTACCTGTAAAGTTTCCTTCACTTTCTTTTGCTTAACATCATTCCATCATGTTAACATATCCTCACTTTCCTTTATTTTCCCCTTAATGTTCCTAGCTCTTCTCTACCTGTAAAGTTTCCTTCACTTTCTTTTTCTTTACATCATTCCATCATGTTAACATAGTCTCACTTTCCTTTACTTTCCCCTTAATGTTCCTAGCTCTTCTCTACCTGTAAAGTTTCCTTCACTTTCTTTTTCTTTACATCAATCCATCATGTTAACATAGTCTCACTTTCCTTTACTTTCCCCTTAATGTTCCTAGCTCTTCTCTACCTGTAAAGTTTCCTTCACTTTCTTTTGCTTAACATCATTCCATCATGTTAACATAGTCTCACTTTCCTTTATTTTCCCCTTAATGTTCCTAGCTCTTCTCTACCTGTAAAGTTTCCTTCACTTTCTTTTGTTTAACATCATTCCATCATGTTAACATAGTCTCACTTTCCTTTATTTTCCCCTTAATGTTCCTAGCTCTTCTCTACCTGTAAAGTTTCCTTCACTTTCTTTTGTTTAACATCATTCCATCATGTTAACATAGTCTCACTTTCCTTTACTTTCCACTTAATATTCCTAGCTCTTCTCTACCTGTAAAGTTTCCTTCACTTTCTTTTGCTTAACATCATTCCATCATGTTAACATAGTCTCACTTTCCTTTATTTTCCCCTTAATGTTCCTAGCTCTTCTCTACCTGTAAAGTTTCCTTCACTTTCTTTTGTTTAACATCATTCCATCATGTTAACATATCCTCACTTTCCTTTACTTTCCCCTTAATGTTCCTAGCTCTTCTCTACCTGTAAAGTTTCCTTCACTTTCTTTTGTTTAACATCATTCCATCATGTTAACATATCCTCACTTTCCTTTATTTTCCCCTTAATGTTCCTAGCTCTTCTCTACCTGTAAAGTTTCCTTCACTTTCTTTTGTTTAACATCATTCCATCATGTTAACATATCCTCACTTTCCTTTATTTTCCCCTTAATGTTCCTAGCTCTTCTCTACCTGTAAAGTTTCCTTCACTTTCTTTTTCTTTACATCATTCCATCATGTTAACATAGTCTCACTTTCCTTTATTTTCCCCTTAATGTTCCTAGCTCTTCTCTACCTGTAAAGTTTCCTTCACTTTCTTTTTCTTTACATCATTCCATCATGTTAACATAGTCTCACTTTCCTTTATTTTCCCCTTAATGTTCCTAGCTCTTCTCTACCTGTAAAGTTTCCTTCACTTTCTTTTTCTTTACATCAATCCATCATGTTAACATAGTCTCATTTTCCTTTACTTTCCACTTAATATTCCTAGCTCTTCTCTACCTGTAAAGTTTCCTTCACTTTCTTTTGTTTAACATCATTCCATCATGTTAACATATCCTCACTTTCCTTTATTTTCCCCTTAATGTTCCTAGCTCTTCTCTACCTGTAAAGTTTCCTTCACTTTCTTTTGTTTAACATCATTCCATCATGTTAACATATCCTCACTTTCTTTTATTTTCCCCTTAATGTTCCTAGCTCTTCTCTACCTGTAAAGTTTCCTTCACTTTCTTTTGTTTAACATCATTCCATCATGTTAACATATCCTCACTTTCCTTTATTTTCCCCTTAATGTTCCTAGCTCTTCTCTACCTGTAAAGTTTCCTTCACTTTCTTTTTCTTTACATCATTCCATCATGTTAACATAGTCTCACTTTCCTTTATTTTCCCCTTAATGTTCCTAGCTCTTCTCTACCTGTAAAGTTTCCTTCACTTTCTTTTTCTTTACATCATTCCGTCATGTTAACATAGTCTCACTTTCCTTTATTTTCCCCTTAATGTTCCTAGCTCTTCTCTACCTGTAAAGTTTCCTTCACTTTCTTTTTCTTTACATCATTCCATCATGTTAACATAGTCTCACTTTCCTTTACTTTCCACTTAATATTCCTAGCTCTTCTCTACCTGTAAAGTTTCCTTCACTTTCTTTTGTTTAACATCATTCCATCATGTTAACATATCCTCACTTTCCTTTATTTTCCCCTTAATGTTCCTAGCTCTTCTCTACCTGTAAAGTTTCCTTCACTTTCTTTTTCTTTACATCAATCCATCATGTTAACATAGTCTCACTTTCCTTTATTTTCCCCTTAATGTTCCTAGCTCTTCTCTACCTGTAAAGTTTCCTTCACTTTCTTTTTCTTTACATCATTCCATCATGTTAACATAGTCTCACTTTCCTTTACTTTCCACTTAATATTCCTAGCTCTTCTCTACCTGTAAAGTTTCCTTCACTTTCTTTTGCTTAACATCATTCCATCATGTTAACATAGTCTCACTTTCCTTTATTTTCCCCTTAATGTTCCTAGCTCTTCTCTACCTGTAAAGTTTCCTTCACTTTCTTTTGCTTAACATCATTCCATCATGTTAACATATCCTCACTTTCCTTTATTTTCCCCTTAATGTTCCTAGCTCTTCTCTACCTGTAAAGTTTCCTTCACTTTCTTTTGTTTAACATCATTCCATCATGTTAACATATCCTCACTTTCCTTTATTTTCCCCTTAATGTTCCTAGCTCTTCTCTACCTGTAAAGTTTCCTTCACTTTCTTTTGTTTAACATCATTCCATCATGTTAACATATCCTCACTTTCCTTTATTTTCCCCTTAATGTTCCTAGCTCTTCTCTACCTGTAAAGTTTCCTTCACTTTCTTTTTCTTTACATCATTCCATCATGTTAACATA
>NC_090747.1:110723477-110725977 GCF_036898095.1 Palaemon carinicauda | reverse complement strand
AGTAGTAGACGAGCTGAATATTCCCGAGACGTTGAGGGAGTACTTGAATTTGCTTAGGGATTAACGAGTGAGAATCGTTTTGAGATGGCTGGGGTTAACAAGTGAGGATAGTCTTTGAATTTGCTTAGGGATTAAGTGAGAATCGTCTTGAATTTGCTTAAGGATTAACAAGAGGATAATCTTTAATTTGCTTAAGGATTAAGAAGTGAGAATCGTCTTGAATTTCTTGAGGGATTAACAAGTGAGAATCGTTTTGAATTTACTTAAGGATTAACAAGTGAGGATAATCTTTAAATTTGCTTAGGGATTAAGTGAGAATCGTCTTGAATTTCTTTAGGGATTAAGAAGTGAGAATCATCTTGAATTTGCTTAGGGATTAAGAAGTGAGAATCGTTTTGAGTTTGCTTAGGGATTAACAAGTGAGGATAATCTTTGAATTTGCTTAGGGATTAACGAGTGAGGATAATCTTTGAATTTGCTTAGGGATTAACGAGTGAGAATCATCTTGAATTTGCTTAGGGATTAAGAAGTGAGATTCGTCTTGAATTCGCTTGGGGATTAACATGTGAGAATTATTTCAAATTTGCTTAGGGATTAACAAGAGAGAATCGTCTTGAATTTACTTAGGGATTAACGAGTGAGGATAATCTTTGAATTTGCTTAGGGATCAAGTGAGAATCGTCTTGAATTCACTTGGGGATTAACAAGTGAGAATTGTCTTTGAATTTGCTTAGGGATTAACAAGTGAGAATCGTCTTGAATTTGCTTAGGGATTAACAAGTGAGAATCATCTTGAATTTTCTTAAGGATTAACAAGAGGATAATCTTGAATTTGCTTAGGGATTAAGAAGTGAGAATCGTTTTAAATTTACTTAGGGATTACCAAGTGAGGATAATCTTTGAATTTGCTTAGGGATTAAGTGAGAATCGTCTTGAATTTGCTTAGGGATTAACAAGTGAGAATCGTTTTGAGTTTACTTAGGGATTAACAAGTAAGGATAATCTTTGAATTTGCTTAGGGATTAAGTGAGAATCGTCTTGAATTTCTTTTGGGATTAACAAGTGAGAATCGTCTTGAATTTACTTAGGGATTAACAACTGAGGATAATCTTTGAATTTGCTTAGGGATTAAGTGAGAATCGTCTTGAATTTCTCTAGGGATTAACAAGTGAAAATCATCATGAATTTGCTTAGGGATTAACAAGTGAGAATCATCTTTAATTGACTTAGAGATTAGGGGTTAACAAGTGAGAATCACAAAGGTGTTTTGATATGTTAAAGTGATGATTTGTTGTAAACAATGTTATGTTGTTTTAGAGTTGTTTATTGCACTGATTTACTCGATGAATAGCCTTGCAAATATAGATCCTATAAAATGTACCGTGAAGCATTTCAGTTATGATAAAGGAAAACCATAAAAATAAAGTATGATAAACAAATATATATTTCTATCCATGGATTAAAACGTTCCTTACTAACAGTTGAAATGAAGGGATGCTAAAAGAAGTTGATAAAACACCATGAAAAAAAAAACATTAATGGTAAATAATACTAAATAATGCTAAATAAAAAAAAAATTAATGGTAAATAATACTAAATAATGCTAAATAAAAAAAAATTAATGGTAAATAATACTAAATAATGCTAAATAAAAAAAGAATTAATGGTAAATAATACTAAATAATGCTAAATTAAAAAAAGATTAATGGTAAATAATACTAAATAATGCTAAATAAATAAAAAAAAGATTATTCGTAGCATTGTAAACCAATAGATTTCATGATAGAAAATTGAAAAATACCTTATACGAAATTAACATCTGATCTAACGTGGTGAACTGAAACATCAAATTTTAAAAACTCAATATGAAATGTACTGCATTTGTAAAAATAAGTTATATATATCAATGATAAATCATCTGAAGTGAAATAACCAACTAATGGTGGTAAAATGTTATTAAAAGAAATAATTGATAATGAAATATATAAAAAATAAACCGTTTAGATGTAACAAGTCACCGCCAATATGAGATTAAAATGATATTCTGAGCACTGATTTTTATTCCACAAAAATCCAATTTCATGTCCAATATGACTTCGCCAACAATATATTTTTTCTCTCCACAGATCTCTGTTAGATCAGAGATCTTCAAAGGATTTAGAGACGGTTCGTGAGAGAGAGAGAGAGAGAGAGAGAGAGAGAGAGAGAGAGAGAGAGAGAGAGAGAGAGAGAGAGAGAGAGGTTGATTGATAGTTTGATTTAAACTTTTCCGGCATCCTGACATCGATGGTCATTGACGCAGGGAGAGAGAGAGAGAGAGAGAGAGAGAGAGAGAGAGAGAGAGAGAGGTCTAACATTTTATTGTTGAGAAATAATAGCTTACATACATCAATAGGGTAATGTAACATAAGTCAACCAAATTGAACCATAGTTGTTTTTAATGTCAAGTTATAGCAATACCGAAAGTGGCCTCACAAAAAAAAAAAAAAAAAAAAAAAAT
>NC_090747.1:110713477-110718477 GCF_036898095.1 Palaemon carinicauda | reverse complement strand
AATAATGATAATAATAATAATAATGATAATAAAAACAATAATAATAATAACAACAACAACAACAAAAACAACAACAACAACAACAACAACAATAATAATAATAATAATAATAATGAAATAATTTGTATCTCACCGAACACTAACATTTGTTCGCAAAGATCAATTAGATCCGAGTAAAGCTAATTACTTACCGTAATCCTCAATTAATTATATTAATTAAATTTTCCTCATACCTTGGAAATTGCTATGGAGTCAACTTAAAAGAAAATAATATGAAATGTCAAAACGATCACAAAAGACTCGTTTATAGGTCGCTCTTGAATGGCAGAGGCAAGGGACAGTGACAATGCCCTACCAGGACAATGTTCCAGAGACTGACTATATATACATGAGATCTACGCCCAAGATCCCTTTCCACACAAGCTAGGACCAGGGAGGGCCAGGCAATGGCTGCTGATGATTCAGGAGGTAGTCTATAGGCTACTCCAAACCCACCAAGGACCAAGGAGGGCCAGGCAATGGCTGCTGATGATTCAGCAGGTAGACCTATAGGATACTCTAAAGTCTAAACCCACCAAGGACAAAGGAGGGCCAGGCAATGGCTGCTGATGATTCAGCAGGTAGAACTATAGGCTACTCTAAACCGAAGCAATGACGAAGGAGGGCCAGGCAATGGCTGCTGATGACTCAGCAGGTAGAACTATAGGCTACTCTAACCTTACCAAGGACCAAGGAGGGCCAGGCAATGGCTGATGATGATTCAGCAGGTAGACCTATAGGCTACTCTAAACCCACCAAGGACAAAGGAGGGCCAGGCAATGGCTGCTGATGTCTCAACAGGCAGACCTATAAGCTCCTCCAACCTCCAGCCCCCCTTCCTTAGTTCACAAGGATGGTGAGGTTACAGATACTACAAGAAACTATCGAGCCTGAGCGGGGCTTGAACTTCAAACCGGCCGATTTCTAGGCAGAGACGTTTCCAATAAGCTACCACAATCTTTAGTGATTTCCCAAAGGCTTCTATTATCTTATTATTGTAAAATAAATTCGCTTACTTCTTTTTTATTCTTTTACTCTTCTTCACTCAAGAGGTTAATTATTGCAATGTTGTTCAGTGGCTGCTTTCCTCTTGGTAAGGGTAGAAGAGACTCTTTAGCTATGTTAAGAGCAGCTCTTCTAGCAGAAGGTCACTCCAAAATCAAATCATTGTTCTCTGGTCTTGGGTAGTGCCATAGCCTCTGTACCATGGTCTTCCACTGTCTTCGATTAGAGTTCTCTTGCTGGAGGATTCACTCAGGCACACAATTCTTTCTGTTTCCTTATTCTCTTTCCTCACTGGGTTATTTTCCCTATTAGAGGCCTTGGGCTTGTAGCATCCTGGTTTTCCAACTACGGTTGTGGCTTAACTAATAATAATAATAATAATAATAATAATAATAATAATAAAAGGTTATTAACCCTTTCCTTTAGTTATCAACAAGAGTTACTGATTTAAATTTGGAAAATTATTAACAAGGAAAATACTATTTAAAGGAAAAAATAAAATCAATAGTGGTCTTCTCAATGAAAAAATGAATATCTAACTAGTTTAAATAACTCTCCATTAGGTTACTAACCTTTACTTTAGTTAACAAGAAGAGTTATTAACATCAAATTTCTGAAAAAAAATATTAACAATAAAAATACCAATTAATCGGAAAAAAATAAAATTACTCGCGGTCTTCTCGAAAAGGAAAATAGCCTAAGAAAAATTATAACTGGAGAAGAGCCAAAAATATAAAGAACATAAACATTAGGGTTGTGATGGCCTATGTGGTAACATCCCTAACTGGTGATCACCAGACGGAGGTTCGAGTTCCACTCAAACTCGTTAATTCTTTTGGTCCCTGCAACCTCACCATCCTTGTGACCTAAGGGTTGGGGGTTTGGGGAGAGCCTATATGTCTATCTGCTGAATCATCAGCCATTGCCTGGCCCTCCTTGGTCCTAGCCTGGGTGGAGAGGGGCCTTGGACGCTGATAATATGTATATATGGTCAGTCTCTAGGACACTGTCTTGCTTGATAGGGCAATATCACTGTCCCTTGCTTCTGCCATTCATGAGCGGCCTTTAAACCTTCAAGTTGTTGAGCACGTTAATTTCGAGCATAGAGAGGACTTTGGCAAACCAGTTACTTTATAAATTTATAAACTTTATAAACTTATAGCGCACTTACGACGATTTATATCGGCATATACTAAACGTTATAGCGCGAAAATTAGCATATTTCATAAGGGCCTTGGTATTACTGAGTCTTGTTAACTATTTATATGCACTCAAGTTTTGCTTAATGCTTAGCTTCTAGTTTTTCTTAAATGCACTTGTTGTTGTTGTTGTTGTTGTTGTTGTTGTTGTTGTTGGTGATGTTAATGTTGATTCAAAATTTATGAGATACGAGAAGATTGTCGAAAACATTTAATCAAAATATTGATAAATTTGATCACTAAAAGAAAAATTGATATTATTTATTATTATTATTATTATTATTATTATTATTATTATTATCATTATTATTAATAATATTGATTCAAAATTTATGAGATACGAGAAGACTGTAGCAAACTTTTGATCAAAATATTGATATATTTGATCAAAATAAAAATTAATTTTATTATTATTATTATTATTATTATTATTATTATTATCATTTCTATTAAGGAAAGTGAGTAAGCTAATGATAGTGATTCCAGTTATAACTGACTGACTTTGTAACTACGATCTACTGTTGTTGTTATTGTTACCATCATCACCGCATGATGATGACGCACATGACAAATGCTTGAGGCGCCAGAAGCCTAAAGGTCCTCCTGGGCCCGTTAAAAGACCCAATTACCAGCCAATTTCATATCCACGCCCCTGCCTGTTATTGACGTTCGCCATTCGTATTCCAGCGGCGCTGTTAATTACAGAGACATACGTCCCGGTGAAAGACAGCAAGTAACTACATCGACCCAGCTCTCCTTCAGAGCGGTTCGAAGTCGAAGTTTGGGGGTCACTCAGGTGGGGGCGAAGTGAGAGAGTCTCCCTCTCTCTGCGGTTCGAAGTCGAAGTTTGGGGGTCACTCAAGTGGCGGCGAAGTGAAAGTCTCCCTCTCTCTGTGGTTCGAAGTCGAAGTTTGGGGGTCACCCAGGTGGCGGCGAAGTGAGAGTCTCTCTCTCTCTGCGGTTCGAAGTCGAAGTTTGGGGGTCACTTAGGTGGCGGCGAAGTAAGAGAGTCTCCCTCTCTCTGCGGTTCGAAGTCGAAGTTTTGGGGGTCACTCAGGTGGCGGCGAAGTGAGAGAGTCTCCCTCTCTCTCTCTTTCTTTCCTGACAGGTGTCAGGATGCAAGGAGTCAAGAGGACGACTTTAATCGCGCTCCACGTGTTGAGGATTCTCGGATGCTTTCCTTACAGATGGAGCTTCTCCAGAGACGGAGGGAAGCTGGATATCTCGTTCTCTGTGTGCGCTGGTCTCTGGAGCGTTTTGGTGACTGGTGGTATGTGTTCTCTCGCGATCAAGAACATCGTGTTCTCCAAACTGAATTCGATCGGGTCGCAGAAAACGGCTGAGATTCTCTCCGAGATCACTGCGACCAGTTATAATCTGTTGGTGATCTTCTTGTTCGTCTACCTGAACTTGAGGAGTGCGAGTTTAGCTAAAATATTAAGATCAATAAGCGACTTGAATATCGCCATCAAGAAAAACGTCTTGGGGTTGGACGATGCTCTCTTGTTGATCTCCTTCCTCGGTTTCATCACCGGGAGCTTCTGCAGTCTGGCTTTCTCGAAGGGGAGCCGAGACAATGGGGACATACTCGAAATCGTGATTAGCACGGCGAGTAGATTAGCCGAAAGGTTTTCCGACCTGGCCATTTTCACCTTTCTGCTCGTGGCGTATTTGTTAGTGAAGGTCTTGAGCATCGAGATGGAAAATACCGTCAGCTCGCTCGGCGAGTTCAACACCGTTAGGGCTTGGACGATTGCAGACAACGTAAATAAAACAAGAGGAGGGCTAGCAAAGAGGGATCTTTCCCCAAATTTAATGACTAAATACGACGCTTCAGGAACACCTGCGAACCATTTGCTTAAAGTGGGTGATGTGGTGCTCAAGATAACGGACTACTTCGGGTTAGCAGTTTGTCTCCTACTACTAAATACCATCTTCGCCACTACTTCCTTCCTCTACAAAGCCATAACTCGGGGATCTGTTTACTACATCATGTACCTTGCTATTCCACTGTTCAGGATGATACAAATTGTCCTCATTCCAGATCCTCTGATAAGGAAGGTATGTTGGAATGTTCTTTAATGATTTCGCTTGTATGCAACCTTTTCTTTGAATAAATTCCTACTGTTGCACCATCATTCCTTTTGCTCTCTGGTATCATTCCACTTTTCAGGATAGCACCCCATTAATGATCCTATAGGGTATGATAAATAGGGCCTTGATGATTTTGCTTATACAATACCTTTTCTATAGCTAAATACCCACTGATTTTTTTTTATCAATCCTTCCATTTTTAGTTGCAATTAGATGTCATGCACTATCATTCCTTTTGCTATCTATCATTCCACTTTTCAAGAT
Source organism: Palaemon carinicauda (assembly GCF_036898095.1). NCBI lineage: Eukaryota > Metazoa > Arthropoda > Malacostraca > Decapoda > Palaemonidae > Palaemon > Palaemon carinicauda. Next base: position 110,713,876 of record NC_090747.1, on the reverse strand, counting down.
AATAAAGATAATATTAATTGCAATCATGCCTGACCATAAAATGGTATGAGAAATAGGTCCTTGATGATTTTGTTTAATCAAACCGTCTTCTATATCTAAATACACACCTAATTTTCCTTATTTAAATATACATCTAATTTTCCTTATCTAAATACACACTGAATTTTCCTTATTTAAATACAAACCTAATTTTCCTTATCTAAATACACACTGAATTTTCCTTATTTAAATACAAACCTAATTTTCCTTATCTAAATACACACTTAATTTTCCTTATTTAAATACACACCTAATTTTCCTTATCTAAATACACACTGAATTTTCCTTATTTAAATACAAACCTAATTTTCCTTATCTAAATACACACTTAATTTTCCTTATTTAAATACACATTATTTT
>NC_090747.1:110707645-110710477 GCF_036898095.1 Palaemon carinicauda | reverse complement strand
CTTTTGACCTTCCAAAATCTAATCCTTCCAGCTTTCCACATAACAGTTAATCCCTGCAATTTTCATTACTCTAAGATCAAATTTGGTGCCAGAAAGCTGTACACAAACAAACAAACAAATAAACAGGGGGGTAAAACATAACCTCCTTCCAAGTTCGTTGGCGTGGGTAACAAGCATATCTCTTCACATTTTTAGGAGTGTTTTTGGGTCAATTTCATTCATTTTTTTATTGTTATAAATATTCTCCTTCAAATGGTGTCTGAGTATTCTCCGCCAATAATATCATTATTAAATCCTCTCATGTGATATCATTCAATATCATATATAAATATTTTCCTTATTCGTAAAATATTTTTCTTTGAAAATGGCCAAAGAGGGATTTTATGATTTCATGAACACCAGTCCAAAATCATTTTTATTGAGGAGCTTGAGTGCAAGACCTAAATAAATATCATTCATTTATGATAAAAAACAAGATATAAAACTGGAGTAAGTGCCAAAGCCTTGCTATTATTAAATGCGTCAGGAACAAATACATTTAAAAATTCATTTAACGTCTTATTTCTTAAGAATGTTTTACTTGGTTTCTCGATTGAAAACCAACAACTGTGACTATCAAGAGAAAAATAATAACATCTTAAGCATGGTATGACAATGAAACTATCTCCAATAGATTTAGTAGATTTGAGAACAAAGCCCTCAAAAGGAAATTATAAGAAAGATTACTAGAGTGCCATATATGGACGAGATCATGATGAGGGGTAGATGTAGATGGTTTGGGGATGCTCTTCGCACTCCCCTACAGAGATTAGTTCATCAAACGTTCAACTGGGCTCCACAAGGTACTAGAAGAATTGGAAGACCCAGGCCTACGTGTCTGAGAACTATGAAGCGCGAAGGAGGAGATGATGAATGGAGAAGTGTTGGAATTAAAAAGCTCAAGATAGAGACGACTGAAGAAATCTAACCGAGGCCCTTTACGTCAATAGGCGTAGGAGGAGATGATGATGATGAAGCATGTTATAAGCAGTGCCAGTGCAATAGTGATAATAATCAAAATGAAATGGAATAATGATAATCAAAAGAAAATAGAATAATTAGAAAATGGAAGTGGTAGATATAGAATTGGAAAAGTCTGGCTAACAGAAACCTGGATTACTGTCCATATTAGGACTCTTGGGCTTGTAGCTTTTTGTATTCCTAAAGGTTTCAGTTTGGCTTGTAATAACAACAACAAAAACAACAACAGCAATAATAATAATAATAATAATAATAATAATAATAATAATAATCCATCCATCCATATACGAAGGCACTTCCCCCAATTTTGGGGGGTAGCCGACATCAACAAAGGCTGGAGGAACGTAGAGAGTAGTCCCCTTTTTGTTTTGTTTCTTTGTTGATAATAATAATAATAATAATAATAATAATAATAATAATAATAATAATAATAATAATAATAATAATAATAATAACAATAGCAGTAATAACGATAATAATAAATAATAATGATAATATAGTCCAAAAACTCTTAACACCAATTACAGCTAGTAATTCCAATGGAGTTTCATTTTGCATTAAAATTTAGGTTAAATAAATGAAGATTAAATATGCAAAATCAATTTGAATGCATTGTCAACAACTAGGGTTCAGTTATAATGATAACCATTTAATTGTTCTTCACAAAAAGTCCATTATATTCACTGTATAATAGTGAGGGCATAATGGTAAATTCTTTATTTTCGGAAATTTGGGTGTAACTGCTAAATGAGATTATCTAAGTGATAATAATAATAATAATAATAATAATAATAATAATAATAATAATAATAATAATGATAATAATAATAATAATAATAAAACTAGTGAAAAAAAACAATGAATAAAAGTAAGACAAAAGCAATTTAAAATCTTTGGAAAAAGCCCAGCAAAAGTAATTAAAAAACTATAGGTCAAAAGTAACTGAGAATAATTGGCATAATTAAGAGGAAATCCTTTGTTATGAGTAAGCCAAAAGTAATTGAAAACCACTGATGAAATTAAGAAAAAGAATCCTGTTCTAAGAGGAACCCATAAGTAATTGAAAACCATTGGCAAAATTAAGAGGAAATCCTTTGTTGTGAGCCAAAAGTAATTGAAAACCACAGATGAAATTAAGAAAAAAAATCCTTTGCTAAGAGTAAACCAAAAGTAATTGAAAACCACTGGCAAAATTAAGAAGAAATCCTTTGCTAAGAGTGAATGAAAAGTAATTGAAAACCACCGGCATAATTAAAAAAAAAATTCCTTTGCTAGGAGTAAATCAAAAGTAATTAAAAACCAAAGAGGCAAAATTAAGAAATATTCCTATGCTAAAAGTAAGCCAAAAGTAATTGAAAACCACTAGTAAACTTATGAGAAAATTATTTGCTAAGAGTAAGCCAAAAGTAATTGAAACCAATTCACTAGAAAGTAATTGTAAACCCTTTCCCAAGAGTAAACCAAAAGTGACTGAAACCCAATAGCAATTGGAAACCTAAGACAAAGAGCAACAAATAAAGTTATAAGATCCACAATTCTGGAAACTACCAACCAAAAAATACATAAACCCTATAGATTTATGAATTCATATACTGGCTGAAATCATTTTGTAACTAGCTGAAAAATACAAAGCTCAGGGGAAAAAAAATTGAATTTTCTATTATTTATATTTATTTCATGTTCTCTTTAGGTGTAATTATCGATAGTACTTTTCATTCAGCACTGTCACTACTCATCTTTCCATTAGAGACCGTTACAGAGAACATACCATAAAGTAGTAGATGTTAACTACATAGCGAGTGTTACTGATAC
>NC_090747.1:110685145-110702645 GCF_036898095.1 Palaemon carinicauda | reverse complement strand
ATGACATTCAAGAGGGTTTTTTTCTACAATATCCACCTATTTTTATTGATGTTTGCATAACATTTTTAGGTAAAAAAAAAGCATATAAAAGAAGCAGTATAAAGTTTTTCAGTGCTCATTTCATTTCAACTCATTTTTTAATATATATCTTTTTACAATATAGATATTTTTTCAAGGTAATACTCATGATCTACCTTTAATCTGTGTGTCACCAAAGAAACAGGTAGATAGTACACAAACTGAGTGAGGTATAAAGCAAAAATGAACATCACATACCGCGGAAAAATGCAATATTTTGCTTCTCGTCGGTCAGCGAGAGGGGAGGATGCCTGAACCAACAGCCAATCAGCGACGAGCTTTCAAACCGTGGTTCGGCTCCAGTTGCCAGCTAGGATAAAACAAACTATAATAAGTATTATAACTGTCTATTGCAAACCAGGCACGAAACCTTTAAAACTAAATTCTAAAATATAGAACAGAGTCTGTGAAACACCTTTTCATAAGATATAAATATATCTCACATTGTGTTTAATTAATATATGCTTCAGAAAGGGGTAATATCACCCCAAATGCGACAGAATTGGGAAATTAATCAATGTAATCCCAAATGATGGCTTCCCGTTTATTTGAATGGATGCGCCTTTGAATTGGCATCTGATGTGTCTTGATTAATTGTCAAGAGCAAAGCCGACTCTACTTCTGTTGTTGAGTCATGTGCTCTTCGTTCAGATGTGTAATTTGAATTTCTTACTATTTTCACACGTAAATACAGGGACACACCTGTATATATATATATATATATATATATATATATATATATATATATATATATATATATACATATATATATATATATATAATTTTCATACGCAAAAACACGCATACACCTGTATATATATATATATATATATATATATATACATGTATTTTTCATGCGCAAATGCATGCACACACCTGTGTGTATATATATATGTATATATATATATATATATATATATATATATATATACATACATAATTAAGCCATTTCTACTTACCGCATAACAAAGGCCTCAGACATATATGGGGTTTGGCTATTCTAATCACCACGCTGGCTACAGCGGATTGATGATGGTGGGAGACTTTAGTATGATCACTCAAAGCAAACCAACCTAGTATGGGTGACCCTAACTAGTACAGCTTTGCTGATCATGGCGATACACAAACCCTTCCACAGTAAGATATCCCTATTCAAAAAGGGTTATACATATGTATATGTGTATCTATGTATGCTGTGTAGCTGTACAAATGAATAATATTTATATAACTTATCACGAAATGCATCAACATTTAAAATCAAGATTAAAGCAAATAAGACTTGTCAGCAATTCCAAGAATTGTCAAACTTTTAAGTCTTCTGATTCACCAAACGAAAAATTTTAATGGGATTTCTGAAATGGACTGAAGTTAAAAGCTTATGAAAAGAACTTCAGGTATCTAACTAAGTTTTCATGACCTGAGATTAGATTTACGATTTTGATATATATTTTAATATTAATTTTTTGTTATCACAAAACCGAAAGGCCGCATAAAATGTTTTTTTTTTCTTATTTTTGTGGTTTTTTTTAAGCATTTTCGAAGTTTTCATCTATTTCAACATGTTTAAAAACCTTTATTTTTTTCAAAAGTCATTGTTTCTATCAATGAATTTTGAATAATCATTGATAGAATCCAAGCATCTTTTAAGTCCTCTAAGTTCTTATTATTATTCAATTGCTAGTGCACGCGACCCGTCAAAAATGAGGGCTAAATATTTTTATAGATATGCATACACACAGATTCAACCCTTCCCACCCCTTTCCCCTTTCCTATTTACAACCACTCACAACAGGGTATGACTACTCCCTTTAACTCCTACCCGAGAGACAGTGAGAGACTGAGTAACTATACGTTTGACAACGACGCTGTGCGTGACAAAAGAAATATATATATATATATATATATATATATATATATATATATATATATATATATATATATGTATATGTATATGTATATATACACATATTTATGTATATATATATATATATATATATATATATATATATATATATATATATATATAGCTAGACATGTTGCCCTTTTTATAAAACACACACACACACATATATATATAATATATATATACACACACATACATACATACATACACAGACACTTGCTCTTCAATATATAGAGGAGAGCGACTCTTCAAATGTAAATAAAAAAAAAATAAAAAGTACTTCAACCCTTTGCAGATCGAGAACGTGGAGCGTGTGCTCGCCCAGGGCCCGTCAGTGTCTATTTGCCGATTATTTACGCTCGACAGAGGAATCCTCCTGACGGTAAGTACTGCCATTTCAGTATTCAAGGGACGGCGAACGAAGGCATACGTAACGAGCGATCGAAAAAGATGGGTTGGTTAGAAGGGCCTAAGGGGGGATAATTTACGAGAAATGACTAATCGCAACTCAATCGTAATGGCATGCGATGAATCGCAACTCAAACGGAATGGCAAACCGATCATCGTAACTGAATCGGAAAGGTAAAGCGACAGTCGCAACTGAAATGGAATGGGGGATGCGATCGGGTAAATACGAGACTGTAATAGAAGCAGTGAGTACCTTTGCATGATTGATAATGATAGGAAGTTCAAGTTGTTTTTCATTTTGAAAAAAAAATACGACACGATTTAATGTTGTTGTTGTTGTTGTTGTTGTTGTTGTTGGAGTATTATAGCCAACACTTGTTGTTGGCACGGGCCTTTCCCTTGGTTGGCCCGTAGGTAGTCTGTAGAATTAAAAGGTGATTACATTAATGGAAATTTGAAAGGTTTTTAGTGGTAGAGAAAGTTGTGGACAGGGTAAGGATGATGGTGGTAGTAGTAGAGGGCCATAATTTCTCCGATAGTGATAGTTTGAAAATTGGGGGTGTAAGGCCTTTGAAAGGTAGAAAAAGAGGATGCAGATGGGGTTATCCAACCCTTTACTCCCTAAGGTCCCTGCGGAGAGATTTTTAGTGGTAGATTAGTTTAGAAGGTACAGAAGATGGTGTGAATAGGGCCTTACAATGAGGGGATGATTTAATGAACACGCCGCAGTAATTGATATAGTGGGCAGTGATAAAAAATGCGGATACCATTGCATAATGCAATAACTGATTAGGGAATAATGAATTTGCCGACTCATTAGCTACAGTTAATAAGAATATCATTTATAATTAGTAAATTCAGTCTAGACGTGAGGTAACTTAATGAGCACACATTATTCTACATTGTTATTTAATATGAAGCTTATGTATGAGTCAACAAATGTGGAGTTAAGGGTGAAACATATTTTGTTTTTTAGAAATTACTATTTCAAGATGACGGCTCATGTGAATTACTGGTGTTTTGGTAGCCTATCGGAAACGTCCCTTCCATTTAATAATCCATACCAAATATTATAAATGATGAGATACGAAGAATGGCAGGTGTAGTAAAGATTACAGAGGTGATGAGAGTGTTCACGACTGAGATGGTGTGGCCATGTGTTGAGGATGAATGGTGGGGAGGGAGTGAGGAGGGCTTGGAAGGAACTTGTCAGAGGGGAGAGTATAAGATAACGAGATTAGGTGAAGGATGATATGGAGAGAAGAGGTTTGGTTGAAAAGGATGCCTTAGATAGAAGGCATTGGAGAGGGCGCATCAGGCAACCGACCCCTTAATGTAGGGATAAGGTGAAGGATGATATGGAGAGAAGAGGTTTAGTTGAAAAGGATGCCATAGATAAAAGGCATTGGAGAGGGCGCATGAGGCAACCGACCCCTTAATGTAGGGATAAGGTGAAGGATGATATGGAGAGAAGAGGTTCAGTGAAAGAGGATGCCTTTGATAGAAGGCATTGGAGAGGGCGCATCAGGCAACTGACCCCTTAATGTAGGGATAACGATGGGGGGAAAGATCATATATTAAAAATTCGGTTTTAAACTAAAAAAAAAATATAATACAAATTGAATGCTCCAGATGTTACCTTGAATATAAAAAATTTGGTTTTGAACTAGAAAAATTATAATACAAACAGAATGCTCAAGATGTTATTTCTAATATAGAAAATTTAGTTTTGAACTAGAAAAATTATAATACAAATTGAATACTAAAGATGTTATTTTTAATATCAAAAATTTGGTTTTGAACTAGAAAAAGTATAATACACATTGTATGCTCAAGGTGTTATTTTGAATATCAAAAATTTGGTTTTGGACTAGAAAACTGATAATACAAACTGAATACTCAAGATGTTATTTTTAATATAAAAAATCTGGTTTTGAACTAGAAAAATGATAATACAAATTGAATGCTCAAGGTGTTATTTTGAATATCAAAAATTTGGTTTTGAACTAGAAAAATGATAAAACAAACTGAATACTCAATATGTTATTTTTAATATAAAAAATTTGGTTTTGAACTCGAAAAATGATAATACAAATTGAATACTCAAAATGTTACTTTGAACTAGAAAAAAAAAATATCAATACTACAAATTTTCATTAGAACGATTAATTCCCCAAAACAAACAATTACTGCCCAATTACTAACTATACTATTTAATTAATGAACTACCATTTCTATCCGCAGGTTGCAAGCAACGTCACGACGTACTTGATCATCACCCTGCAATTTGAAGTATCTGAGGAACCTTTGTTGCAACAAACGAGGAACAATTGTACACCTGCTACATGAAAATATCCAGGGAAGGCTACCTTTCGTCTCATTTCATAAAAATTGATCTTTTGTATTCGATGTTCATATCTTTGTTTATAAGGTATTCTTCCATTCATGTACATACATACATACATACATAGACACCTACATATTACAGTAAATTAAATGCAAGCACAGCTTTCATACCGAAGCTTTAGGATAAACAATAATACAGAATCCGAATTCTCATTTTACTGAGGCACCGTCCATCATTCGTAAATACATACATACATACATACATACATATATACATACATACATACAAACACATCTACATATTACAGTAAATTAAATGCAAGCACAGCTTTCATACCGAAGCTTTAAGATAAATAATAATACAGAATCCGAATTCTCATTCTACTGAGGCACCATCCAACATTCGTAAATACATACATACATACATACATATATACATACATACATACATACACATCTACATATTACAGTGGATTAAATGCAAGCAAAACTTTCATACCGAAGCTTTAAGATAAACAATAATACAGAATCCGAATTTTCATTTTACTGAGACACCGTCCAACATTCGTAAATTCCATGAAGACTGGTGTGGCCTACTGGGTTTGCTCTTTCTCAGCAAAATCATCTAGAATAAAGAGAGCATTTTTTCTGGCTAACTTCGATTGGGGAGTTTAGGACTGAATCAGCTTTTAAGGCACCCCAAGCCTCCATGATTCACCAGGTCTCTAAACGCAAGGAGATTGTCTAGATTCAGTGATTCTTTAACTGGGGGGCGCGCCGCCCCCCTAGGAGCTTTCAAGGGGGGCGCAAGTAGTTAAAATAGTAACCATGAAAATAAAAATGTAGTAATTATGATGGCTTTTGTTTTACAATACTACATAAATATGGATAAATCAATTACTAAGGAGGATGTGTAATATTTTTTGATGTGGTCATGATCCATGAATGATTGTATTAAGAGTAAAAATTATGTTTATTTTTGCAGTAATTTGTATTTTTTCCAGTATTTTCTATCAATGTAATAACTGTAATCTGTATAATGCTAAAACAGTTTGAAAAAAGATTATGATAAAATTTTTTTTCATCATAATACATTTATTTTACCCATTTTCTATGAACAATGTTTATTTTATTGAAATGATACTTTCTACTTTGGCAGAAATTTCAAGGGTGGGGAGGGGGGGGGGGGGCATGGGATCTATGCTTAATGCAGAAGGGGGGCGCAAGGCAAAAAAGTTTAAGAACCACTGGTCTAGAATCTTAAAAGCGGTCCAATATTGGTGCTTACACAAGCTAGGCCTTTTCCCAATGCAGTGGGTAGAAAGCTGGCTACAAAGAATGGGAATGAATGATACAGACGTTAATGAACAATGGATATCCCAGAAACATCATAGAGGAAATGACAAGAAAGGAAATGAAGGAATTTTGAACAACAGATCATGATTGAAGTAAACAAAACAAAGATATAATTCTCTACCACAATACTGAATAAGGAACAGCCTACAGACAAGAATTGCTGTTGCTGTCTTTAGAAGATTAATCACCATCGTAGTAAAACTAAGGGCACCATTTAAAAAAGTATTGCTGAAATTTTACCAAGCCCACCTTAACAATTACCCTTTTGATGACAATCAGTGATGTCCCCAAAGTACCCAAGGAGTCTACGACTAATGTAATTTACAAATTTTAATGCTTTGAGGGCAAGTGTAAGTCCTTTAATATAAACTACATTGACCATGCAGCGATAACTTTCAGGAAGAGATTTCAAGCTCTGCAATACTAGGGCCAATCATTAGCATCTCATTGATACAGGTGACAAGAAGCTTACATCAGATTACCTTATTAAGGATACTGAAGTTGTTCACAAGGAAAATGGCTATGGGAGGCTGGTGGTTGCTGGAGCAGTGGGGATCAAAATGTAGTAGCCTGCGTTAAACGTTTTAGTTTTCTTAGACTATTACGTTCCTCCTTCTAGCAAGAGGGTATTATACAACATATCTCCTAGAATTTATTGTGGAAACATAGGAACTGTGTTGTGGGATTACATTGATAATCAAGATTTATTTTCAATGGAAAGTCTTTGAAACTCCAACGGATAATTTGAAACTTCAATAAAGATCCAGGTATCATCAATAATATTTTTTTTTTTTTTTTTGCAAAATCTATTCAAAATTTTCACATTTGATGCTTTTAGAAGTTTTCATATTTCTTCTATTTTCGTTTTTATGAATGTAATACCATTGTGTATCTTTGAATGTACACCCTGACGAAAGCCATTAACTATTGGTTGAAACAGCTGTCTGGAAAAGTTAAATAAATGGAACAGCACAGTAAATTCCATTTTTTCCTTCAAAACTCTCACCACAAGACAAGAATAGATACGGAAAACTAAAAAAGTGTCACCTTAAAATAATCTATGCCACAAATGCTTTAGCATTTAATATAAAATATCTTTAAGATCAGTAACAACCTTTAAATAGAGGTGTCACATATAAACAATGAAGAGACCTATATCAGCCTCTTTAACATATAACTTTCTGCTGCAAGATTGAATTTCTGAAGTTCCACCGATGCAATTACCTGATTAGGAATATCATTCAACTGCCTAGTCACAGCAGGAATAAAATTCTATAATATTGTATAGTGTTGAGCCTTAAGGTAGAGAAGGAAAGACTGTTTGAATTAACTGTATACCGATTACTACGTACAGGATGGCAGTTCTGGAAGACCTAAATGCAAAAGATGGTCAGAATTATGAAAAATATTATGCAAAATGTACAAAAAACTATCTGAATGATGGTGCCAGAGATTAATATCCCGACCACGAGTAAGAAATCTATAACAAGTTCTTGTCCAACAAATTAAGACGAGAGTCAACAGCTGATGACCTGGAAGGAGAATAAAACTCGAACCAAGGTAGACTGAAAGAATGAAAGTACTTCTTCAGCCACTTCTTCAAGATAGATAGATCATAAAAAATCTTGAAAGACTTAAGACTTCATTATCATCATCTCCTCCTACGCCTATTGACGCAAAGGGCCTCGGACAAAGAATTCACTGACTAGATTCATCAAAGGATAGCCAGTTCCTTGTGATGCAGTGACTTCTTCTGGATAGATAGATCACCGAAAGTCTTGAAAGACTTAAGACTTCATCATCATCATCTCCTCCTACGCCTATTGACGCAAAGGGCCTCGGACAGAGGATTCATTGGCTAGATTCATCAAAGGACAGTCAGTTCCTTGTGATGCAGTGCCTATATAACTAAGGCGAGTGACCCCTGCCGGTCCATACTGATTCCAGTAAGATCATCCGCTAGGCACTGAGAATAGAAGCCAAAAAGACACCTTGTCTATCGCCTTAAACCCAATCCGTCACCCTGCTGCAATTATTTGAATAATTGCAAGACTTCAATTACAAATGATAGCCCATACTTTGCCACATGCCAAAATGAGTGTATCTCTAAAGCAATAAAAGTTCATTACAGAATATTGGCGGTTTAATATTCTCATGTATTTCTTATATTAAAAATATCCTTTCTTGTTCCTTCATTCAATTCTTCAAAGTAATTTACAATTAAATCTCTTAAAAAATAAAAAACATTAAGTAATTGGAAATATTAATGTTATAGGTAAAAATGTACTAATGTAGAAGAAAAACTGACAAAAATGCATTAAAAGGTTAATTCAAGGTGTTAGCGCATCCGTATTTTCATAAAAAAAATTATCACATTCCCCTCTTAGCCAATTGGAAACGCCCCTGCCTTGTGATCTGCCAGACTGGGGTTCGAATCCCGATCAATCTACAGTAGATAGTTTCCTGTGGTGTCAGCAACCACACCATTACTGTGAGCGAAGGATGGGGGGTTTTGGGGAGTCATCAGCAGCCATTGCCTAGCCCTCCCTGTTCATGGATGGAGAGAGGGCTTGGGCGTTGATTGTATATATGGCCAGTCTCTAGGGCATTGTCCTGCTAGGGTATAGTTACTGTCCTTAACCTCTGTCATTCATGAACGACCTTTAAACTCTTTAAGCCATGGTTTTCGAAAAACAAAATTGTAAGCTAGAGCGAAGGTCAGGGTTGGCACGCCTGATTGCGCGCAAGATGAGAAAAATTGGTATGCCTGATTGCTCGCGTAAGCGAAATTTCAAAGTTACGCAGGAAGTCTGGGAAGCCGTTAAGCAAGAATTTTATTCATTCGCCCTTGGAATCTGAAGGCAAGAAGGGATCAAATAGGCTCCATAAAAGCATTTTATATTTCAAGGTGAGTTATAATTACGGATTTTATGACCCTTGAGGAAACTACTGCAGTTGTGTCTGATAATTCTAGTTAATTTATTCATGGGATTACATGCAAATTATCTTCTTTTCCTTCTCATTCTCGGCTTTTTATCTTTTCAGCTTGTTTATCAATTTTATTTTGGCTGACTTTTCTTAGGGTTCCAGCCCGGGGTTAGCTTCTATAATAATTTACTCTTATATATTGTGTATATACTTATACTTACACACAGACACAAAAACACATAAACATATATACACATCTATCTATCTATCTATCTATCTATATCTATATATATACATATATATATACAGTATATATATATATATATATAATTTATATATATATATATATATATATATATATATATATATATATATACCTATTTATCTATCTATCTATCTATCTATCTATATATATATATACACACATATATATATATATATATATATATATATATATATATATACAGTATATATATATATATATATATATATATATATACAGTATATATATATATATATATATATATATATATATATATATATATACAGTATATATATATATATATATATATATATATATATATATATATATATATATATATATGTATATATATATATACAACAACAAATGCAGCCGTTTCTAATCCACTGGAGGACAAATGCCTCAAACCTGTCCTTAAGTCATGTCTATTGTTTGGCCAGTGTTCACCACCACGCTGGTTAGTGCGGATTAGCGATGGTGGAAGACTTTAGTCTGATTGCTCACAGCATACCAACCTAGCATGGGTGGCTTTTACTAGTACAACTTTGCTGATCATGGTGACACAAACCTTTTCATCATGTTAAGGTATCCTCACTCAGAAAGGGAGTATAGCTTTATATATATATATATATATATATATATATATATATATATATATATATATATATATTTATATATATATACATACACACATATATATATACACACACACATACATATACATATATATATATATATATATATATATATATATATATATATTATATATATAAACCAAATATTTTAATACCTTAATGTCTGGATTCTCTCTTATACCTCGGGATCAGAGACCAAAGGGGGAACCACTCAAAGACAATAGCTTTTGGCCGGCCAGGGAATCGAACCCTGGTCCAGGAACCTGGCATGACAGTGACATTCCATTTAGCCATAAAGAAAGATAAAAGTGAATGACAATTCTTCTGTACTTATACCTGTCGAATTCAGGTTTTTTTTTTTTTTTGTACTTAGAATTGAAATCAACCCATCTTCACCATCGTAGCTATACTCAATTTTTTTAATGAGGCGCATTTGCACTGACTCGCAGCGGTGCCCTTTTAGCTCGGAAAAGTTTCCTGCTATCTGCTTAGTTAGAATTATCTTGTCCAACCCATAAACGATCAGAAAACTTTTCCGAGCTAAAAGGGCACCCCTGCGAGTCGGTGCAAATCTGCCTCACTAAAAAGAATTGACTATAGTTGGTATGTTTGTACTTAGCATTGACTAATGATGAATTTTGCACATTTAGACTTTACCGCATGGTCATTTGCGCATGATCAAGTAAATATAAATTGTCTGGAACGTTCAGCTGGAAATAACAAGAGATCGACGTATTTCAAATAACTGTACCAACCGTGTTTCACACGATCGTACATACTAAAAAGAACCGGAAATAACATGTCTGCGTTTCGCCTCTGTAACATTGTCTGTCTTGTGAACATGAAAATTCCTGTTGCCTTAGGCTTTTGTATATAAAGGAGAGTGTTCTATAATAAATTCACTCAGTTGCTTTCATACTGCCTTTAAGTTCACAACCTTCTCTCGGCCGTCACATAACGCTTAACGATATTAGACAAGTAAAAGACGAAGGTACAATACCTTGACGCCTTGGATCAAATATTGCAAATGAGATCTCTCCCAACACCCAAAGTTCAGCCCCCCCCCCCCTCCTCTCCAATCCAGGCGCTCCCACCTCTCCCCATCCCAGCCTACTTTCGATATAAGAAAGCGCGCTATTCCTTTCATCGCAATGTTGCAATTAGCGAATGTTGCACGCACACGTATCCTCCGAGCTAATTACAGACGGTAATGAGAACGTGTCAAAGAGGTCAGAAGATATTGGGTGAAAATCGGACCTGTAGATGAATAGATGGCTCCGACAGAAGTTCGAAAAGGGCCGACTTAGGTTTGAACATCTTTTTGGGGGGTGTCTGATTCGAAAGAAAGGTTATGTAAGTATTTCTATTATTGATAAATTCGGAAATTATAGATTTAGGGGCCTTTTTACCAATTCGTAAGAGTTTTTTTCAAAGAAAAGGTCATGTGTTATGTCTATTATTTATACAAATTCGTAAGTGTCTTTTACAAAGGAAAGGTCATGTGTTATGTCTATTATTTATATAAATTCGTGAGAGTCTTTTACAAAGGTCATGTGTTATTTCTGTTATTGATATAAATTCGGAAATTACAGATTGTCAGGAAAGGAAGTTTTCATTAGGCTACATGGCTACCTTATTCTATAATTCTTAAATATACATAAACGAAACCTTTAAAATATCCACAGACAGTTCTTAATCTATTAATTCTTAAAAATCCATAACGAATTCTTTAAATAAAATCCACAAACAGTCTTTAATTTATAATTCTTAAAAATAAATATACGAAACCTTTAAAAACATCCACATACAGTTCTTAATCTATCAATCCTTAAAAATCCATGGACGAAACCTTTAAAAATAACCCACATAAAGCCTTATTCTATAATTCTTAAAAATCCATAAACGAAACCTATATAAACATCCACATACAGCCCTTAATCTATAATTCTTAAAAATACATATACAAAACCTTTAAAAACATCCACATACAGCCCTTAATATATAATTCTTAAAAATACATAAACGAAACCTTTAAAATCATCCACATAAAGCCTTAATCTATAATTCTTAATAATCCATAAACGAAACCTATATAAACATCCACATACAGCCCTTAATCTATAATTCTTAAAAATACATAAACGAATCCTTTACAAAAATCCACATTCAGTCCTTAATCTATAATTCTTAAAATCCATAAACAAAACCTTTAAAAACCTCCACATACAACCCTTAACCTCCTTAAAAACCAATAAATGCAATCAGCATCCGAGAAATGACCTCAATGTGAGGGAAGTATAAAATCTATGAAGCAAATTCCTTTCCATCTTCGGGAGATGAAGAGGTGAATTTTCCCCGACGTCCGTTGAAGAGGGAAATTTTCCCTGGCGTCCGTTGAAGAGGGGAATTTTCCCTGACGTCCGTTGAAGAGGGAAATTTTCCCTGACGTCCGTTGAAGAGGGGAATTTTCCCTGACGTCCGTTGAAGAAGGGAATTTGCCCTGACGTCCGTTGAAGACAGGAAATTGAAGACGGAAATTTTCCCTGACGTCCGTTGAAGAGGGGAATTTTCCCTGACGTCCGTTGAAGAAGGGAATTTGCCCTGACGTCCGTTGAAGACAGGAAATTGAAGACGGAAATTTTCCCTGACGTCCGTTGAAGAGGGAAATTTTCCCTGACGTCCGTTGAAGAGGGGAATTTTCCCTGACGTCCGTTGAAGAAGGGAATTTGCCCTGACGTCCGTTGAAGACAAGAAATTGAAGACGGAAATTTTCCCTGACGTCCGTTGAAGAGGGAAATTTTCCCTGACGTCCGTTGAAGAGGGGAATTTTCCCTGACGTCCGTTGAAGAAGGGAATTTGCCCTGACGTCCGTTGAAGACAGGAAATTGAAGACGGAAATTTTCCCTGACGTCCGTTGAAGAGGGAAATTTTCCCTGACGTCCGTTGAAGAGGGGAATTTTCCCTGACGTCCGTTGAAGAAGGGAATTTGCCCTGACGTCCGTTGAAGAAGGGAATTTGCCCCGACGTCCGTTGAAGAGGGAAATTTGCCCCGACGTCCGTTGAAGAAGGGAATTTGCCCCGACGTCCGTTGAAGAGGGAAATTTGCCCCGACGTCCGTTGAAGAGGGGAATTTGCTCCGACGTCCGTTGAAGAGGGAAATTTTCCCTGACGTCCGCTCATTCCGGAAATGAATCCGTCCGCTTAATAGAGGCAATATGCAAATTGACTTCCCATAAAGCTGCGTTCGAGCAAACACACCTAGATGTTAGCCGAATGGCCCGTCATAAATTACGCACTCGGTTATTCATTTTTTTTTAAATGTCCCGTCATAAATTACGCACTCGGTCATTCATTTTTTTTTTTTTTGTAAATATAAACCTTTAAAAACATCCACATACAGCCCTTAATCTATAATTCTTAAAAATCCATAAACGAAACCTTTAAATAAAATCCACATACAGCCCTTAATCTATAATTCTTATTAATTATTAACGAGACCTTTATAAACATCCACATACAACACTTAACCTCCTTAGAAAGCAATAAATGCAATCAAATTGACTTCCCATAAAGCTGCGTTCGAAAAAACACGCCTGGATGTTAGCCGAATGTCCCGTCATAAATTACGCACTCGGTAATTGATTTTTTTTTTTTTTTTTTTTTTGGTAAATATAAGAATTAAATGATTGATTTTTTAATTCAGTGTTTGTTTACTAAATATAAAGGAGAATTAAAAGATTGATTTGATGTCGATTCAGTGTTTTTTTTACTAAATACAAAGGAGAATTTAAAGATTGATTTGATGTTTATTCAGTGTTTTTTTACTAAATATAAAGGAGAATTTAAAGATTGATTTCATGATTATTCAGTGTTTTTTTTTTACTAAATATAAAGGAGAATTTAAAGATTGATTTCATGATTATTCAGTGTTTTTTTTTTTACTAAATATAAAGGAGAATTTAAAGATTGATTTCATGATTATTCAGTGTTTTTTTACTAAATATAAAGGAGAATTTAAAGATTTCATGATTATTCAATGTTTTTAAAGTAAATATAAAGAATTAAAACTTTGATTTTCACGTTTATTGTTTTTTTTCTGCTTGTGCATAAATATGAAGAATTGTTAAACATAAAGAATAAAGACTGATTTTGATGTTTATTCGTTGTCCATTAAGAAGATGAATGGGAAGAATGTGTTTTGATTTAAATCAACAAGAATAAGACGTTAGAAATAAATAAAAATATTGATTTTCATGTTTATTCCATGTTTTTCTTTTCCTTTTCCATAAAAAAAAAAGAATAGTAAGAATGAGTTCCAATCACCAATAGTAAATGAGAAATAAATGAGAAAGTTAAAAGGAATGGTTGAAATTATGATGTTTTAGACAGGAAAGGAGTAAGAATTATTAAAATAAAAGGACTGATTTTCGCGTGTTTTTTTCCTTATCCACATTATTATTATTATTATTATTATTATTATTATTATTATTATTATTATCATAATTATTATTATTACTTGCTAAGAAACAACCCTGGTTGGAAAAGCAAGATGCTATAATCTCAGGGACTCCAACAGGGAAAATAGCCCAGTGAGGAAAGGAACCAAGGAAAAATAGAATATCTTAAGAAGAATAACAACATTAAAATAAATATCTCCTATATAAACTATACAAACTCTAACGAAACAAGAGGAAGAGAAATAAGATAAAATAGTGGGATGAAGGAGTTTCAAATCACCAATAATAAGAGAGTAAAGTTAACCTCATTAGGGCCTCATTAAAAGAAGATGCTTCCTGGTCCATAACATCAGGTGATTAAACATGAGTTGAAGATATGGCGGAAGATAAAAAAAAAAGGAAAATTAAAGATTTGTTTTAAAGGTTTAAAGGTTTAAAGGCCGCTCATGAATGGCACAAGCCGGAAGATCAAAGAAGGGAAAATTAAGGATATATCTTAAAAGTTTAAAGGCCGCTCATGAATGGTAGAACCAAGGGATAGTAACATTGCCCTATCGAGATGGATAATGCCCTAGAGGGCGCCCAAGCCCCTTCTTCACACAAGCTAGGACCAAGGAGTGCTAGACAATGGCTACTGATGATTCATCAGATAGATCTATAGGCTCCCCCAACCACCCTCTTTTGCAACGGATATATTTGCAATGAATAAATGATTGGTAATTATCTGGTATCATAACATCAGTGGTCATTGATGGCGACTGGAGCATGATAAATAAATAATCAATATGAGATTAAAACAAGCGGAAATAAGTAAATAACTTAAAATTTAATATATCATTTAAAAACGAGTAAGAATGCCAGTTTTTAATACGAACTTAAAAATGACAATGGCATCTTATAAAATTTCTCCAAGAATTTTACTGATGATCATTAGAACTTCAAAAGTTCAAACTCGCAGCAAATGTTTTTTATGTTGAACAGGCTTGCATAAGTCCTTTTATAGTTTATATGTTAAATATGTTGTAATGTCGTTAATGTTTTTAAAGTATTTCATTTCAATTTTTATTACTTCTTATATCGTTTATTTCCTTATTTCCTTTCCTTACTCGGCTATTTTTCCCTGTTGGAGCTCTTGGGCTTATAGCATCTTGCTTTTCCAACTAGGGTTGGAGCTTAGCTAATAATAATAATAATAATAATAATAATAATAATAATAATAATAATAATAATAATAATGGTCACTGATGGCGATTGGTGCATGATTAATAAAGAAATATTAACTTGAGATAAAAAAACAAACAGAAATCAGTAAATAACTTAAAATTCAATATACCATTTAAAAACGAGTAAGAAGAACAGCTTCTTATATGAACTTAAAAATGCTTTTGTCATCATATGAAATTTCTCCAAGAATTTTACTGAGGATGGTAGGTACAGTTGGCTTCATTAATTTCGGTGCCCTTCACGGAAAGTTATGGTGACGTTTAACAGCTATATACTGAAGCAGGTACCGCTCTGTTCAGCAAAAGGGAAACTTGTTGGCAACGTTGACTGTAGAGCAATGTTCCTGAACTTATATCAGCACATGATCAATAGCCTTTTTATTAATTTTACGAAGAGCTCAAATTCGTTAGTTTCTTAGGTGGCTGTAACCTCACCATCCTTGTGAGCCAAGGATGGGGGTTTTGGGGGAGCCTATAGGTCTATCTGCTGAGTCATCAGCAGCCATTGCCTTGCCCGCCGTGGTCCTAGGTTGGGTGGAGAGGAAGGTTTGGGCGCTGATCATATGTATATATGGTCAGTCTGTAAGGACATTATCCCGCCTGATAGGACACGTACCGGAATTAATGTGGTAGCCGATGTGGTAACGTTACTGACTGGTGAACGCCAGACTGGGGTTCGAGTCCCGCTCGTACTCGTTAGTTTCTTTGGTCGCTGCATCCTCACCATCCTTGTGGGCTAAGGATGGGGGGTTTGGGGGAGCCTATAGGTCTATCTGCTGAGATATCAGCATATATATATATATATATATATATATATATATATATATATATATATACACACACACACACACACACACACACACATATATATATATATATATATATATATATATATATATATATATATATATATATACACACACACACACACACATATATATATATATATACGTATATATATATATATATATATATATATATATATATATATATATATATGGTAAGTCTCTAGGGCATTGCCCTGCTTGATAGGGCAATGTCACTGTCCCTCGCCTCTGCCATTCATGAATGGCCTTTAAACCTTTAAAGTGTACCTACCATCCTCATTACGAGCTCTAGAAAGGATTCGTACTCGGACATCCCCAACAATGGGACGTTCAGAGAGGAATCCTTTTCGGACATCCCCAACAATGGGACATTCAAGTAAATGCGGAACAGGCAGGGGAAGCGAGCAGTCATCACACAATGGTTGACACCTGACAGTCATGAAAGTAGACGGCGTCAATGACCTTAGATGTCAAGATGCCAGAAAACTTCAAATTAATCAATCATGAAAGTAGAAGAGGGATGGAATTACAGAAAGTAATATAAAATGAAGGAAGATAGATAGTAATATAGAAAATTAAACCAATTGGAAAATAAAAGAAGAAAACAAAATGATATCGGTAGAATGACCTTAGATGTCATAGACGCCAGAAAACATCAAATCAATCAACATGAAAGTATACGGGGATTGAAATTACAGAAAGTAAAAAATGAAGGGAGATAGATAGTAAAATAATGAATTAAGCCATTAGGAAAATAGAAAAGAAGAAAACAAAATGGTAACGGCAGAATGACAAAAAATTTCAAATCAATCAATCATGAAAGTAGAAGAGGAATGAAATTACAGAAAGTAAAAAATGAAGATAGTAATATAGTAAATTAAACCAATAAGAAAATAGAAAAGAGGAAAACAAAATGGTAACGGCAGAATGACAGAAAATTTCAAATCAATCAATGATGTAAGTAGAAGAGAAATGGAATTACAGAAAGTAAAAAATAAAGAAAGATAGTAATATAGTAAATTAAACCAATAAGAAAATAGAAAAGAAGAAAACAAAATGGTAACGGCAGAATGACAG
>NC_090747.1:110677645-110680145 GCF_036898095.1 Palaemon carinicauda | reverse complement strand
TTGGACTCAGTGATTTATGATACCTGCGCGGAGATAGCTCTCGAATAAAGGTGGTTATTTCCACTTTAAAATGGACTAGATGATGATTGATATCTCTGTGGGAATCAATGGAGGATTTAGATAGATTTGGGTACAATTGGCTTCAAGAATTTCGGTACATATAGCGGTGATGTAAGTTGATATATAGTAAGTTTCTGAGTAGGGATACTTAACGTGGTGGAAGGGTTTGCGAATTATTATCATTATTATTATTATTATTATTATTATTATTATTATTATTATTATTATTATTATTATTATTATCACTTGCTAAGCTACAACCCAAGATGGAAAAGCAGGATGCTATAAGCCCAAGGGCTCCAACAGGGAAAATACCAAAGGCGAGGAAAGGAAATAAAGGAAATAAACTAAAAAATATGTTTAAGAATAATAACATTAAAATAAATCTTTCATCAACAGAGATGTACTAGTCAGGGCCAACCATAATATGTTGGTTTGCTTTGAGCGACATGAAAAAATATCCCACTATCACCAATCCGCATTAGCCAGTATTTAAAATAATAATAATAATAATAATAATAATAATAATAATAATAATAATAATAATAATAATAATAAACATTTTAAGATTTGTGATTCAAGAACTTAAATTAACTAAAGTTTTTTTTCAGTTAAAATATTACTAACAGTTTTTTTTTTTTTTTTTTTAGAAACAAACTCGCAGTTATGTTATTTAAATATTTTCATAATTGATCTTGTTCGATTGAGATGAATTCTATAAGAAAAATAATGCTTCAGAACATATATCCTACTTTGAAATTGTCTCATTATTAAGGGGAAAATTCCCCCTGGTTGCACCAAATGAAATCGAGAATTAATTTCCATCTAATAACAAGACGTTCGCAAATATCATAAAATTTATATATATATATATATATATATATATATATATATATATATATATAAATATATATATATAATATAATATAAATATATATATATATATATATATATATATATATATGTATATAATATATATACATATATATATATATATATATGTATGTATATATAAATATATATATATATATATAATATATATATATACATATATATATATATATATATATATATATATATATATAATTATATATATATATATATATATATATATATATATATATGTGTGTGTGTGTGTGTGTGTGTGTGTGTATATAAATTCTCTGATATTTGCAAACGTCTTGATATTCGACAGAAAACAATTTTCGATTTCTTTTGGTTAATCAAGGGAATTACCCCGTTAACATTGACACAGTTTCAAAGTAAGATATTGGTAAGTATCATGTGTGTAATATTTTGATTGAAAGAACTTTAATTACCCTAAATACTTATGTCACATATCTTTTAAAAATGGTTAAAATTTTAAATACTGTGAAGAATATTTTATGAATAAGAATTTATACATGAGTGCTAAAACTATATACTAACGATTTACTTTTTATTACTATATTACTTAAGAGACCATGTCCCAAAAACCTAGTTACTTTAGAATTACTTTACTGAATAATCTATAAGGAATATTCTAACCGAAAAAGAACAATTACTCAATAACTAAAGAACCAAAACTATAATTCTTTATTTATTTATTTATTTTATTTTATTTTTTTTTTTTTTTGAAAAACGTAAGATATATATTTTAAGAACGTTTGCATTAATTCTTTTCGGCGCGTAAACTCGTTCCGATATGTACCTTAAACACCTTTGCATGAAATTCTTCGCCGCGTAAAAACGTTCCGATAACTCAATACAGATTGCATGGAATTCTTCTTCGCCGCGTAAAAAGGTTCCGATATATAACTCAATACATATTGCATGAAATTCTTCGCCGCGTAAAAACGTTCCGATATATAACTCAATACATATTGCATGAAATTCTTCGCCGCGTAAAAACGTTCCGATATATAACTCAATACATATTGCATGAAATTCTTCGCTGCGTAAAAACGTTCCGATATATAACTCAATACATATTGCATGAAATTCTTCGCCGCGTAAAAACGTTCCGATATATAACTCAATACATATTGCATGAAATTCTTCGCCGCGTAAAAACGTTCCGATATATAACTCAATACATATTGCATGAAATTCTTCGCCGCGTAAAAACGTTCCGATATATAACTCAATACATATTGCATGAAATTCTTCGCTGCGTAAAAACGTTCCGATATATAACTCAATACATATTGCATGAAATTCTTCGCCGCGTAAAAACGTTCCGATATATAACTTAATACAGATTGCATGAAATTCTTCGCCGCGTAAAAACGTTCCGATATATAACTCAATACAGATTGCATGAAATTCTTCGCCGCGTAATAACATTCCATATAAATCTCAAGAACGTTTCCCTAATCTTCTTAGCCACGTAAAAACATGCCTAAATATATATCAAGAACGTTTGCACGAAATTCGTTGCGTGAAAACGTTTCGATATATA
>NC_090747.1:110667645-110672645 GCF_036898095.1 Palaemon carinicauda | reverse complement strand
GTGACGGCCAGACAATGGCTGTTCATGAATCAGCATGTACACTTATAGACTTCCCAATCACCCCAACCCTAGCTCACAATGATGGTGAGGTTGCAGACACAACAAGACACTCTAGAGCTTTAGAGGGTCTCGAACTCCTGTCAACCAGATTACCAGGTGGGGAAGTTTCCAATAGGCTACCACAACACTGGTATTAAAGTTAAGACTAGTATTCTAGTTAATATTTTTTTAAATAGCTTGTAAGATGTGTAGTCCCTAGAGTACACATCATGTGGTCTACTGTATGCACTACTTAGGGTTCTGATGTCTATCATATTGAATATACATATGCATACACACACACACAAACACACATATATATTCATATATACATATATATATATATTATATATATATATATATATATATATATATATATATATATATATATATATATATGTATTACGGTATATATATATATATATATATATATATATATATACATATAAATACCACACACACACATACACACACACACACACACACACACATATATATATATATATATATATATATATATATATACATATATATAAATACATATATACATATATATAAATAAATATATATATATATATATAGATATATATATATAAATATATCTATATATATACATATATATATAAATATATATACATATATATATATATATATATATATATATATGTTATATATGTATTCACCATACACTTTTATTCTCTTTCAAAAGGGTGGCACGAGAAGAGCACATCTTGCCCGTTCCACAAAAACTCTCATTCTTGACTCATTAGATACCATGTTTCATCATCGGAAGGGTGATCCAGGACCTACCAACCACGAGCTAAGTGCTGTACCATCCAACCAAGGGCACCAAATGGCTCCTTCTCTCCTAGACGTTGCCAAGAAACTCCTAACATGGTTCTAATAACTCATATTAAAATAAAAACTCGAGCCAAAATTACTTCAATGAAAAAAATCCGCTGCAATTTCAGTGTTTTCCAAGACAGCAAAGATTAAGAAATAATGTCTGTTATTAATCAGGTCTTGGAAACACGCGGTCATATTACTTTGTTTACTTATTTCGTATCCCTTTCACAAGTGCAAGATTACTCCATTTTCTCTAACGCTGTAATGTTGTAATTTGATAGTTTGTCTTCCTGCTATACAATAATCATACGTCCTCCTTTTCAGGATGGTGTATATATATATATATACATATATATATATATATACTTTATATATTTAGTGTATTGAAAAGAAGCTTGTATGAAAATTATTTTGTTATGGGAAAATGTACAAATTATATACATACGCGCACACACACACACACACACATATATATATATATATATATATATATATATATATATATATATATATATATATATATTTATATATACACATATATAATATATACTGTACATACATATAAATACACATAAACACACACATATATATATACATATGTATATACACAAACATTAAAAACACTATAATATATATATATATATATATATATATATATATATATATATATATATATATATATATATATATATATATATATATATACATAATATATATATATATATATAAAGATATAATTATCAAAACTGCCAATACGTCCCAGAAACGAACGCTTCACGGCTATGTTAATTCTATTTGCAGTAATATTCAACATCCTATCCAATTTCTCTTCCCCATTCGTCTCCTTTATTCCATTTCTTCTTTTGTATCTTAAACTGTTGACAAACAGACGTGACACCAATGCGTTTGTCTACGATTATCAATACTCCCTCGCAGCTCAGAGAGAGAGAGAGAGAGAGAGAGAGAGAGAGAGAGAGAGAGAGAGATTATTAGGCATCGATTGATACAAGATACATGGCTTCTACTCTGTAGAGCGTTAAAGAAGTCATTGATATGCTTTTGATAGTCGCTTAAAGGATTAAAGGTCGCTCATGAATGGCATAGGCAAGGGACAGTGACATTGCCCTATCAAGCAGGACAATGCCCTTGAGACTGACCATATATACATATGATCCCCGTCTAAGCCTCCTCTCCACCCAAGCTAGGACTAAGGAGGGCCAGGCAATGACTGTTGATGACTCAACAGCTAGACCTATAGGCTCCCCCAAAACTGCTAAGCTAGGACTAGGGAGGGCCAGGCAATGGCTGTTGGTGACTCGGCAGATAGACCTATAGGCTCTCCCAAAACTGCTAAGCTAGGACTAGGAAGGGGCAGGCAATGGCTGTTGATGACTCAGCAGATGGACTTATAAGCTCCCCCAAACCCGCCATTTTTAGATCATAAGGATAGTGAGATTGCAGCGATGAAAGGAACTAACGATTTTGAGCTGGACTCGAAGCACAGCCTGGCGATCACCAGTCATGGACGTTATCACATCGGCAACTACAACCCAACTAGGAGCTTCGTGAATTGACATTTAAATGTATGTGTAAAGATTATCGCTTGCCAGTACCCATGAGACGAGCACTCAAATCCTTCAGTATGAAGTTGCATGTGTCGATATTCCTTCAATGAAAGTTAATCATTTCTATCAGAGAGGTAACCAAAACAAAGAGGGACATGGATTTTATAATCTCTCTCTCTCTCTCTTTCTCTTTGATCTATTTATCTATCTATCTATGTCCATGGTCCGAATGCGCAGTTAGGAATGTCCTTAGTAAAACCGCTTCTTATTATTCTCTGATGTAATTTGATCCTACCTTTATTCTTATTTAATTATGCTTGCTCTCTCTCTCTCTCTCTCTCTCAATATACCACAATAACCAACAATTGTGTTCTTTTTTTGTTATCAGTATTTACATTACCTCTCTCTCTCTCTCTCTCTCTCTCTCTCTCTCTCTCTCTCTCTCAACATACCACAATAACAAGCAACTATCTGTTCCCTTTTTTTGTTTGTTGTCAGTATCTACACACACACACACTCTCTCTCTCTCTCTCACTCTCACTCTCTCTCTCTCTCTCTCTCAACATACCACAATAACCAACAATTGTCTGTTCCTTGTTTGTTATCAGTATTTACATTATCTCTCTCTCTCTCTCTCTCTCTCTCTCTCTCTCTCTCTCTCTCTCTCTCTCTCTCTCTCTTTGTATAATAGGGTGCGAGGAATGACCTTTTGATCATTTACTAACCAATTGAATATATGCTCGACACAAGTGATGTATATTCAGTCGACCCAAGAATTGCCTTTGGCGGAGCTGAAAGCAGAAACGTCATATGAATTTCAATGGACATTCTACAATCTACATCTTAAATAATTCGGGAAGGGAAATTAACGTGGCTGACATGTTAGTGAGAGAGAGAGAGAGAGAGAGAGAGAGAGAGAGAGAGAGAGAAGAGAGAGAGAGAGAGAGAGAGAGGTTACTTATTGGTAGTGGTTCTAGCGAGAGAGAGAGAGAGAGAGAGGGAGAGAGAGGTTACTTATTGGTAGTGGTTCTAGAAAGAGAGAGAGAGAGAGAGAGAGAGAGAGAGAGAGAGGTTACTTATTGGTAGTGGTTCTCGAGAGAGAGAGAGAGAGAGAGAGAGAGAGAGGGAGGGAGGGAGGGAGGGAGGGAGGGAGGGAGGGAGAGAGAGAGAGAGATAGAGAGGTTATTTATTGGTAGTGGTTCTGGAGAGAGAGAGAGAGAGAGAGAGAGAGAGAGAGAGAGAGAGAGAGAGAGAGAGAGAGAGAGTTGCACAAACCGCATTCATAAGAATGGGATATAAGAACTTAAAATAGATACTAAAGCCAATTCAATATTGTTGGGGAATAGATATTATTTGTAAGATATTCAACATTCTAAGTTTGATTTTTCCAGTATAAACTTAGAATGTTTTATTTTACTAAGTAATGAATTTTTGGTTGTTCTTCTATAATGTTCATGTGGTTTCCGACAGCAAAAATAACATAATTAACGCCTTGTCCTTTCTGATTTATTCTTGCTTGACAATAAATACCTTATTAAGCCTCTCTTCAAAAAGTCTAATTTTCTTATTTCATCAACAATGGTCTATTGGAAACAACAGCCTTGCCTCGCAATATGAGGGTCGGGAATTCAAGACCGGCTTAAGCCCAATGGTTTCTAGTACTGTGTGACCTCACCGTCAGTGTGAGCTAGGAATGGGGAGTTTGGGGGAGTTATCATCGACCATTGCCTGTCCCTCCCTGGTCTCAGCTTGGGTAGTGAGGGGGTTGTAGGTGCTTTTCATATATCTATACAGTCGGTCTCTAGGACATTGTCCTTTCCCTGGCTTCTGCCTCTCACGATGGGACTTTAAACCTTTAAGTAACTTTTATCATTTTCCATAATTCTTTCTAAAGAACATGTGGGCCTTTAAACCTTTAAGTATTTTTATCATTTCCATTATTACTTTTCAAAGAACAAGTGGGCCTTTAAACCTTCAAGTAACTTATATCATTTCCCATCAGTCCTTTCCAAAGTACATGCGGTCTTTAAACCTTCAAATATCATTTATAATTTCCATCATTCCTTCCCAAAGTATATGTGGGCCTTTAAACCTTCAAGTATCATTTATCATTTCCCATCATTTCCTTTCAAAGAACATGTGGGCCTTTAAACCTTCAGGTATCCTTTATCATTTCCATCATTCCTTTCCAAAGTACATGCAGACCTTTAAACCTTTAAATAACCTTTATAATTTCTTAAAAAACTAATTCAAACAAGAAAACGAAGAACAAATAAAAGCGGACAACAAAACTGATTCCATTCTGTGTCTCAGCTCAGCCGCTAGATTTCTCTCCACGAGCTAATGGCAAACCTGTCTCTCCTTAAACGAAGATTTATTAACGAGCCTCAAGATCTTAGGAACGAGGAGGGGGGGGGGGGTGTTAGGAGGATTTCTAAAATTCGCGAAATACAGGGAAAAGACGAACCGACACAACAGAGGAACCAAACCAACGGTACGATATCGATAAACAGAAGGGTTGTGGTGGCCCAAGTGGTAACGTGTCAGACT
>NC_090747.1:110655145-110657645 GCF_036898095.1 Palaemon carinicauda | reverse complement strand
AAACATACCTTCCTTCCAACTTCGTTGGCGGAGGTAATGAGAACATTTGAGTGAATCAAAGCAATATACAAGAATAAAATTCGTACTAAATCCTTATCTCTGAAGGAAAATATGGAAATAATTAAAGTTACATTTTACATCGTTATTCTTTTTATTAGCAGCGTTACAGTAATTAAAAAAAAAGAAGAAAAAAAAAAGCATCCCTTAGCCTGTCTAATCATCAAGAGCAAATAAGAGAGTTTATTATCTTAATGAAACAAGTATCTTGTTCATTAATGGCGTTATTAATAACAATATGGCAGCTTATATTAAACAAACAAAAAATAAAGAATAAATAAGAAAAAAATAATAAATAAGAAAGTAATCCACGAACATACCAGAAAAGAAAGAATAAATAAAATAACTAGGTCATTTAATGAGAAAACGTATCATCTAAATAAAAACAAGTATCTTGTTCATTAATGGCATTATTAATAACATTATGGCAGCTTACATGAAACACAACAAAAATAAAGAATAAGAAAGTAGGCCACTTACATGCCAGAAAAGAAAGAATAAATAGAATTACTAAGCCATTTAAATAACACATAAAATAAATAATAAATATATAAAAGCCAACTAAGCCAATTATATATCACAGAAAATAAGGAATAAATTAATATAATTAAACCACTAACATAAACCAGAAAATAAATAATAAATAAATGAAAAACAATTAAGCCATATACATATTACAGAAAATAAGGGATAAATTAATATAATTAAACCACTAACATAAACCAGAAAATAAATAATAAATAAATGAAAAACAATTAAGCCATATACATATTACAGAAAATAAGGAATAAATTAATATAATTAAACCACTAACATAAACCAGAAAATAAATAATAAATAAATGAAAAACAATTAAGCCATATACATAATACAGAAAATAAGGAATAAATTAGTATAATGAAACCACTTATATAAACCAGAAAATAAATAATAAATAAATGAAAAACAATTAAGCCACTTACATATCACAGAAAATAAGGAATAAATTAATATAACTAAAACACCTGAAGAAAGAACTAATAAAAAAAACTACCTAAACCACTTAAATAACCCAGAAAATATATGATAAATATATAAAAGATAACTATGCCACTTATATATCACAGAAAATAAGGAATAAATTAACATAACTAAACCACTTAAAGAAAGAATGAATAAAAAACTACCCAAACAACTTAAATAACCAAAAAATAAATAAATAAATAAAATATAACTATGCCACTTATATATCACAGATAATAAGGAATGAATTAATATAACTAAAACACTTAAAGAAAGAATGAATAAAAAACTAGCTAAACCACTTAAACAACACAGAAAATAAATAATTAAATAGAAAGATGCCACTTATATATCATAGAAAATACGAACAAAATAAATATAACTAAACCACATAATTAATAAATAAAAAAAATTAATAAATAAATAACTAAACCTACCATTATCTAACAGGACTATCAACCTCAGAAGCAATTTCAAATCCACCTCTGTCCTCGAGGAACCCTCACGATTTACGTCAGAAACAAGCGAGCACTTCTGACCTGGGAGGAGCCAGAAGTCTCCCCTGCACTGTCAGAGCCGGGCTGAGCGAAGATTTGACCAAAGCGACACTAGATGTCACTAAGACGTTGAATCTTGGAGACTTCTATGTAGTTTTCGAGGATGAAATTGGTAAGCGAAGATTCTGTCTCTTTACTTGCGATACAGATATGGTGTTAGGAATGTTTAAAGTAGGGTCTTCCTATTATATTGTCGTTTAGTTAAACCGCGGTTTGGTTACTGGACAGGGATAATGAGATCTTGTGTGTTAGGAGTCGTTAGGCAAGCTATGTACTCATCTTTTTATATACCATAATATATATATGTATATATATATATATATATATATATATATATATATATATATTCAAAGAAAATAACTTCTGGCCGGCCGGGAATCGAACCCTGGTCCAGGAAACTTGTACAACAGTGATATAGCCTTAGCAACACAGAGAGATAAACGTCAATGACAATTCTCCTATACTTATACCTGTCGAATTCAGGTTTTTGTACTTAGAATTGAAATCAACCTATTTCCACCATTGTAACTGGTTGATATATTTGTACTTGGGTTTTGATTAATGGATAATTTTGCTCAATTAGACGAGTTTTACATATTCAAATAAGACATATTTTACTACCTTAATGTCTGGATTGTCTCTTACAAGATATATATATATATATATATATATATATATATATATATATATATATATATATATATATATATATATATATATACTGTGTATCACATCTTTGGTATGATATAAACTTCATGTATTGAAACATGAATGTGGCATAACTAATGTAAAGGGAAATACACTGATGTTGCACGTATGTGCACATCCACGCTCACATCAGAGAGAGAGAGAGAGAGAGAGAGAGAGAGAGAGAGAGAGAGAGA
>NC_090747.1:110630145-110650145 GCF_036898095.1 Palaemon carinicauda | reverse complement strand
TAAAAATTTGCTTTTAAAAAACAGTAAAAATCCTGGAATAAATATTGCCAGTGTAGGCAAAGGCAATTTCTTTAAATGCTAGATACACTTCAATATTTTGCCGTAAAAAACAGTAAAAATCCTGGAATAAATGTTGCCACATATTTACGGTTTTAAAAACGGATATAATGACGTAAAGGAGTGATATTACGTTCACCAACTCGTAAAAGATAATAACAAAGTAGGGAAAAAATTACGGATGAGAAAAGTAAATTTTTACGGAGAATTTCCGATTAAAATTACGAGTTTTCAAGTGTATTTAATATTCATATTTTTCAATATTTCGAGGTCAACTTGCCGCTCTAACCTTACTAATCAAATCTAATTCGAAATTTCTCCTAATGGAATAAACAATCTTTATCACTATTTTCTGTCATTCCTTTTCACCATCCCCAATTAGTACTAATTCATCTTCCAAATTTCATTTATTATCAGTTTTCTTGTCCTACAGCTTTATACATTTGACAATGCTACGCAAAATTTTCATACTATGGAATGAAACATGTATTATTAAAAATTGAGGTAACTAAATGAATATCGCCAATATAATAATAATAATAACAACAACAACAACAACAACAACAACAACAACAATAATAATAATAATAACAACAACAATAATAATAATAATAATAACATAGTTAATGATAGTAAATATAATAATTTTTATGATAATAATAATAATAATAATAATAATAATAATAATAATAATAATAATAATAATTTCGAAAATATTAATAATGTTGTCAGTTATTTTCATAACTGGAGTCAGAAACACATGCGCATGAACAAATACACGATTGAAAACTATTAATATATACATATATATACATTTGTATTATTATTATTATTATTATTATTATTATTTGCTAAGCTACAACCCTAGCTGGAAAAGCAAAATGCTATAAGCCCAGGGGCCCCAACAGGGAAAATAGCCCAGTAAGGAAAGGAAAGAAGGAAAAATAAAATATTTTAAGAAGAGTAACATTAAAATAAATATTTCCTATATAAACTATGAAAACTTTAACAAAACAAGAGGAAGAGAAATTAAATAGAATAGTGTGCCTGATTGTACCCTCAAGCAAGAGAACTCTAACCCAAGACAGTGGAAGACCATGGTACAGAGGCTATGGCACTACCCAAGACTAGAGAACAATGGTTTGATTTTGGAGTGTCCTTCTCCTAGAAGAGCTGCTTACCATAGCTAAAGAGTCTCTTCTACCCTTACTAAGAGGAAAGTAGCCACAGAACAAATACAGTGCAGTAGTTAACCCCTTGAGCGAAGAAGAATTGTTTAGTAACCTCAGTGTTGTCAGGTGTGTGAGGACAGAGGAGAATCTGTTAAGAATAGGCCAGACTATTCGGCGTATGTGTAGGCAAAGAGAAAGAACCGTAACCAAAGAGAAGGATCCAACGTAGTACTGTCTGGCCAGTCAAAGGACCCCATAACTCTCTGGCGGTAGTATTTCAACGGGCGGCAGGTTACGCTACGCGTCATTGATACGCAAGGGTATAAACAGTAAAAATGTTTGTTTGTGATTGTGTTGAACTTCAGGATTTGAAACTTGCAGAGAATGTTTTTATGGTCTACAGGCTGACGTAAGTCTCTTTTTATAGTATATATGAAAGATCTGTTTTATTATTGTTACTGTTTTTTAAATATTTTATATTAATTACTCTCGTAGTTTATTCATTTCCTTATTTCCTTCGTCGCTGGGCTATTTTTCCCTGTTGGAGCCCTTGGGCATAAAGCATCCTGCTTTTCTAACTAGGGTTGTAGCTTAGCTAATAATAATACTAATAATAATAATAATAATAAATAATAATAATAATAATTATTATTATTATCCTTATAATAACAATATTTATAACAATAATAATAATAATAATAATAATATTAATGATAATGATGATAATGATAATAATAAAAATAATAATCATAATAATCATAAAATAATAATAACAACAACAATAATAATATATATAAACCATTTTGTGCGAGTATATCCATAAATCTAATCATACATGCGCATACTCCACAGTATTGTAAACATAAGAACGTATATCAACACAAGCCATAAAACAAACGAAATCACACGAACAAACAAAACCTACATGAACACTTAATCTCTCTCTTTCCATACCTGAACAGATGGGTGACAGTCGGCTCTATCGAGACGAGCGACGCCAGCTATAGACGTATATCCCTCGCAGCCACCTGGACCAAGGACCAATTTCGGGTCTTGAGACCTCTGTGGCCGAGACCACTCTATGATTTCAGAGGGGAGACCGTCCGGATTGCTTGTCTGCAGGTTAGGTGTTGTGAGAGTATGTGTATTTCATGTTGCTAAAAATGAAATAGGAATGCTTATTAAAATTGAGATGTTGATTTATACTCTAAATCTTAGTTATATGCATGTCAGTACACAGATATGTCAACACAGGCATGTGCACATGTATTATACATATGCACAAATACGTATGTGTATACATACATACATATATACATACATACATACATATATACATAAATACACACACAGGTATATATATATATATATATATATATATATATATATATATATATATATATATATACAACGTACAGGAACATGCCCAAATTCCATGAGTATCCATCTATCTATCGATCGATCGATTGATCGATCTATCTATCTATATGTATATATATATATATATATATATATATATATATATATATATATATATGAACATATAAGTTTATGAATTGTATGTGTGTGTTAGTGTGTGTTGGTCACTTTTTGTGCACTTTGGATCACTCACAACTATCTCTCACCCTTTTTACCTCCCACAAAATAGGAGGCTATAAGGAAGCTTTCCATTCACTTTTGTCAGGGGTTTCGACCATAGGCTTTCCCGAGCATTAATATGCTACTATAATTTCTCTGATTAAATAAAAAGTTAAAGAAAGGTAATAGGCGGATTGGAGTTTGATCGTTGGAACCTGGGATGCCATTCGGCTCCTAGTAATGCCTAGAGTGCACTGGGTGAGGTGCACTGGCAGCATTAAGCCCCTGCGGGTGGAGGAATGCAATGTTTTTACCTCCGTCAACGAAGTTAGAAGGAGGTTATGTTTTACCCCCTGTTTGTGTGTTTCTTTGTGAGTAGCTTCCTGACCACAACGTTAATCGTAGAGTAATGAAACTTGCAGGGATTGACTGTTATGTAAAAAGGTGGAAATAATTAAATTTTGAAAGGTCAAGGTCACGGTCAAGCAAAATGTCTAATTCGCTCAATCAGCCATAAATTTGGACGGGATGTTATAAGCACACAGGCTCCAACAAGGAAAATAGCCCAGTAAGGAAAGGAAACAAGGAAATAAGAGAAGCAATTAAGAATTACATAAAATATTTTAAGAAATAAAATGGAATAGCTAATTTCAGTAGGGAAAAAAATTCTCGTTATGATCTTAGCAACTCCTTTGATGTAGTTTCAATCAGCAATTCGATACTCACGCTCGATCTGATGTGCAGGTAAATGGGTAATATCGAAATGCTATTGGGAAATAAAAATGGTTGGACCTTAAAAGAGATGAACGAGGTTATGTAACCGAGATTCAAAAACAAACATGAGCATACATAAGCAGACCCATATGTATGTATGTATATACATATACATATATATAAGATAAATTTTGCACATTTTTACGTGTTTTTCATATTCAAATAAGCCATATATATTTTGATATATTAATGTCTGGATTCTCTTAACGACCTCGGGATCAGAGCCCCAGGCGAAATCTCACAAAGACAAGAGCTTGGCTCCGGCCGGGAATCGAACCCTGGTCGGCAAGCTTATATAGACAGTGACTAACCCATTCGGCCGAATGGGTTAGTCACTGTCTATATAAGCTTGCCGACCAGGGTTCGATTCCCGGCCGGAGCCAAGCTCTTGTCTTTGTGAGATTTCGCCTGGGGCTCTGATCCCGAGGTCGTTAAGAGAATCCAGACATTAATATATCAAAATATATATGGCTTATTTGAACATATATATAAATGTATGTGTGTATTTACATACATGCATACATACATGAATACATACATACAGTATATATATATATATATATATATATATATATATATATATATATATATATATATATATACAGTATATGAATATATATTCATAAATATTAGCACATAAACGTACACACATATACTGTATCAACATATCAAGCAATCTATCTATATATCTATCCATTTATATATATATATATATATATATATATATATATATATATATATATGGATAGATAAATTAATATGTTGATACAGTATATTTATATATGTTTATGTGTTCTTATTTGTAAATATATATATATATATATATATATATATATATATATATATATATATATATATATGTATATATATTTATATATATATATATATATATATATATATATATACACAATGTATATATACACATACATGTGATCCAATAAAACAACTAGCTGCCTATTTAGACTAAAAGGTAAAGTGTGACCTCACAACTTCCAAAGAATTATAAAAAAATTTACTGTTACTTTAGAATTTTTTTTAACGTGCGAAAAAAAAATCCCTGTAAAATAATGTAACTCTTATGTGAAAACTCTGGTGTTGAAAAGCGCTACACGCTTTAAAGGGAAACCTCTCCTTTAGTAGATGCTTCGGGAGATAGAGCGTCATAGGAGAGTTTTATTTGTGGATAAGCTTTTGAACGGGGAATACGAACACGGTGTGTGGTATCCGTAGACTTTATCTTCCACATATTTAATGATATTTAAAAATGGCGTGTGTTACCCGTAGAGTTTATTTTCAGCATATTTAATGGCAATAAAAATGGCGTGTGTTACCCGTAGAGTTTCCCTTTCACATCTCATTTAACACACCTTTTCAGAGTGGGGGATACTTTAACGTGGTGAAAGGGTTTACGTATCGCCATAAAGCTGTACTAGTTAGGGACACCCTTACTAGGTTGGATTGTTGTGAGCGATCATACTAAAGTTATCCACCATCACCAATATGCAGATGACCAGCGTGGTGATGAAAACTGGCCAAACCCCCGGCAAGAATATACTTGTCATAGGCCTTTGTCAAGTAGTGGGCTAGGGACGGATGCATTTCTTGCTGCTACTTTTTCTATAATCCTAGAGATATTGGTAATAGATGTCACGATATTTTGATTGTTGTAATGATCTTCCTAATCAGGAAGTTGAATCGGTGGTACTTCAGAAGTTCAAGCTTGCAGTGAATGTTTTTTTATGTTGAACAGGCTGACATAAGTCTCTCTTCATGGTTTATATATGAGAGATCAATTTCAATGTTTTAATTGTTATTAAGATACTTCATATTCATTATTCATTACTTCTCTTATAGTTTATTTATTTCCTTATTTCCTGTCCTCCCAGGGCTATTTTCCCTGTTGGAGCCCTTGGGCTTATAGTATCCTGCTTTTTTAACTAGTAATAATAATCCCCCTATATAATAAAGAGGAAGAGTCCGGTTTTATACATATGTATATATATATATATATATATATATATATATATATATATATATATATATATATATATCTCACACACACACACATATATATATATATATATATATCATATATATATATATATAAATATATATATTCATATATATATATGAATATATATATATATATATATATATATATATATATATATATATATATATACATATATATATATATATATATATATATATATATATATATATATATATATATATATTCATATATATATATATATATATATTCATATATATATATATATATATATATATATATATATATATATATATATATATATATCTTTCCAGTCACGCTGAGCGGCATTGCTATACGTAGGGGGAGAGGAAGTAGTCTTAGCCTGATGAAATGGATTGTAGTTAAGAAAGGGAAAGGGGTTAGGAAGGACTGAAATAATAGTAATAATAATAATAATAATAATAATAATAATAATAATAATAATAATAATAATAATAAATAAATAAATAAATACACAATAATACAGTACATGCATGCATATAACCAAACACATGCATTAAATTCTGGACACGTGTGCAATATATAAATGGCAATCAGTGGGTCAAACTTTCCATAGCCCCAATTTCCAACTTCCCTCCCCTTCCCCCACCCAATAAAGTGTCAGGAGGACGGAAGCACACGGCCATCAATCAAGCACAAAGGCGATTAATTCGTTCGTGTTTTGCCAACAGATAATGAGTGGTGATTCATCAGTTGGGGGAACTGAATGTGGGTGTGGGACGCATTCCAAAGTACAAAACTGCTACAGTGAATACCAACAGTAATTTGCTACTTTTTTAGTTTTTACCTACGCCAACAAAGTGCTAGTTTGTTTGTGTGTGTGTGTGTTTGTTTGTGAACAGCTTCCTGACCACAAGCTACAGTGAATAACAAGTTATTTGCTACTATTTAGTTTTTACCTCCGCCAATATAGCGTTTGTTTGAGTGTGTGTGTGTGTTTGTTTGTTTGTGAACAGCTTCCTGACCACAAGGTACAGTGAATAACAACATTTGCTACTTTTTAGTTTTTACCTCCGCCAACAAAGTGTTTGTTTGTTTGTTTGTGTGCGTGTGTGTGTGTGTTTCTTTGTTTGTGAACATTTCCCTGGCCACAAGCTAGAGTGAATAACAACAGTTATTTGCTGCTTTTTTAGTTTTTACTTCCGCCAACAAAGTGTTGGTTTGTTTGTTTGAATGTGTGTTCATTTGTTTGTTTGTGAACAGCTTCCTGACCACAAGCTACAGTGAATAACAACATTTGCTACTTTTTAGTTTTTACCTCAGCCAACAAAGTGTTTGTTTGTTTGTTTGTTTGTGTGTGTGTGTTTGTTTGTTTGTGAACAGCTTCCTGGCCACAAGTTACAGTGAATAACAACAGTTATTTGCTACTTTTTTAGTTTTTACTTCCGCCAACAAAGTGTTTGTTTGCTTGTTTGTGTGTGTGTGTTTGTTTGTTTGTGAACAGCTTCCTGACCACATGCTACAGTGAATAACAACATTTGCTACTTTTTAGTTTTTACCTCCGCCAACATAGTGTTTGTTTGAATGTGTGTGTTTGTTTGTTTGTGAACAGCTTCCTGACCACAAGCCACAGTGAATAACAACATTTGCTACTTTTTAGTTTTTACCTCCGCCAACAAAGTGTTTGTTTGCTTGTTTGTGTGTGTGTGTTTGTTTGTTTGTGAACAGCTTCCTGACCACATGCTACAGTGAATAACAACATTTGCTACTTTTTAGTTTTTACCTCCGCCAACATAGTGTTTGTTTGAATGTGTGTGTTTGTTTGTTTGTGAACAGCTTCCTGACCACAAGCCACAGTGAATAACAACATTTGCTACTTTTTAGTTTTTACCTCCGCCAACAAAGTGTTTGTTTGCTTGTTTGTGTGTGTGTGTTTGTTTGTTTGTGAACAGCTTCCTGACCACATGCTACAGTGAATAACAACATTTGCTACTTTTTAGTTTTTACCTCCGCCAACATAGTGTTTGTTTGAATGTGTGTGTTTGTTTGTTTGTGAACAGCTTCCTGACCACAAGCCACAGTGAATAACAACATTTGCTACTTTTTAGTTTTTACCTCCGCCAACAAAGTGTTGGTTTGTTTGTTTGTGTGTGTGTAATTTTTTTTTTTGTGAACAGCTTCCTGGCCACAAGCTAAAGTGAATAACAACAGTAATTTGCTACTTTTTTAGTTTTTACCTCCGCCAATATAGCGTTTGTTTGAGTGTGTGTGCGTGTTTGTTTGTTTGTGAACAGCTTCCTGACCACAAGCTACAGTGAATAACAACATTTGCTACTTTTTAGTTTGTACCTCCGCCAACAAAGTGTTTGTTTGTTTGTTTGTGTGTGTGTGTGTTCGTTTGTGAACAACTTCCTGACCACAGGCTACAGTGAATAACAAGTTATCTGCTCATGTTTTTAGTTTTTACCGCCGCGAACGATGGAGGTAATGTTTTCGCCACTGTTTGTGTGTGTGTTTGTTTGTTTGTGAACAGCTTCCTGGCCACAAGATTAAGTGATTAACAACAGTTATTTGCTACTTTTTTAGTTTTTTTTACCTCCGCCAATACGGCTGAGTTCAGTATATATTTACGGAGAATTTCCGATTAAAATTACGGTTTTTTTCAACAGTGTTTATAACATTCCAGTCGAAGATACAGTATCCATTTTCAATAAAAATCTCTATTCCTTATTTACCGTCACAGAAAGACTCAGTGTTCCAATATGATGACAGATAATCATTCTTTATCTACCGTCACGGAAAGACTCAGTTTTCCAATTTGATGACGGAAATCCATTCTTTATGTAGAGTCACAGAAAGACTCAGTGTTCCAATTTGGTGACGGAAATCCATTCTTTATCTACCGTCAAGGAAAGACTCAGTGTTCCAATTTGATGACGGAAATCCATTCTTTATCTACCGTCACAGAAAGACTCAGTGTTCCAATTTGATGACGGAAATCCATTCTTTATGTAGAGTCACAGAAAGACTCAGTGTTCCAATATGATAACGGAAATCCATTCTTTATCTACCGTCACAGAAAGACTCAGTGTTCCAATTTGATGACGGAAATCCATTCCTTATTTACCGTCACAGAAAGACTCAGTGTTCCAATTAGGTGACGGAAATCCATTCTTTATCTACTGTCACAGAAAGACTCAGTGTTCCAATTTGATGACAAATCCATTCTTTATCTACCATCACAGAAAAACTCAGTGTTCCAATTTAACAACGAGAATCCATTCTTTATCTACCGTCACAAAAAGACTCAATGTTCCAATTTAATGACGGAAATCCCTTCTTTATCTACCGTCACACAAAGACTCAGTTTTCCAATTTGATGACGGAAATCCATTCTTTATCTAACGTCACAGAAAGACTCAGTGTTCCAATTTGATGACGGGAATCCATTCTTTATCTACCGTCACAAAAAGACTCAGTGTTCCAATTTGATAACGGAAATCCCTTCTTTATCTACCGTCACAGAAAGACTCAGTGTTCCAATTTGATAACGGAAATCCCTTCTTTATCTACCGTCACAGAAAGACTCAGTGTTCCAATTTAATGACGGAAATCCCTTCTTTATCTACCGTCACAGAAAGACTCAGTGTTCCAATTTGATAACGGAAATCCCTTCTTTATCTACCGTCACAGAAAGACTCAGTGTTCCAATTTAATGACGGAAATCCCTTCTTTATCTACCGTCACAGAAAGACTCAGTGTTCCAATTTGATAACGGAAATCCCTTCTTTATCTACCGTCACAGAAAGACTCAGTGTTCCAATTTGATGACGGGAATCCATTCTTTATCTACCGTCACAGAAAGACTCAGTATTCCAATTTGATGACAGAAATCCATTCCTTATCTACCGTCACAGAAAGACTTAGTGTTCCAATATGATGACGGAAATCTATTCTTTATCTACCGTCACAGAAAGACTCAGTGTTCCAATTTGATAACGGAAATCCCTTCTTTGTCTACCGTCACAGAAAGACTCAGTGTTCCAATTTGATGACGGGAATCCATTCTTTATTTACCGTCACAGAAAGACTCAGTGTTCCAATTTGATGACAGAAATCCCTTCTTTATATACCGTCACAGAAAGACTCAGTGTTCCAATTTGATGACGGGAATCCATTCTTTATTTACCGTCACAGAAAGACTCAGTGTTCCAATTTGATGACAGAAATCCCTTCTTTATCTACCGTCACAGAAAGACTCAGTGTTCCAATTCGACGACGGTGAGGTCAGGTTATCCCACACTCGAGGTTACCTCGCAGAGGTCGTGAAAATCATGATGTGGCGACTCAATCTGACCGGAAGTTTGGTCCTCTCTGATGGAGGAGGTTCCCGCGAGAGTGATGGCACGTGGGGTGGGATCGTCGGAGTCTTGACCAGAAACGTAAGTTTTTGTTTGTTCTTTGTCATGTAACAAGTATTTATTATTATTATTATTATTATTATTATTATTATTATTATTATTATTATTATTATTATCTTATCATCATTATTATTATTATTATTATTATTATTATTATTATCATTATTATTATAATTATTATCATTATTATTATTACCTACCAAGCTACAACCCAAGTTGGAAAAACTGGATGCCATAAGCTCCAAGGAAGAAGAGAACTGCCAGTGATTTAAGCCTTCTGGAAGTGTTGTAGTGATTTTGGCAGTGATTTTTTGGCAGTTGTGAAGCAGTGATTTTAGCCATCCATAATAGGGAAAAAAACCCAATGAGGACAGGAAACAAGGAAATAAATAGTATGCCTGAATGTACCCTCAAGAAAGATAACTCCAACTCAAAACAGAAACAGTAGAAGACAATGGTACAGAGGCTAGTACACTACCCAAGACTAGAGAACAATGGTTGGATTTTGGGGAAGAAAAGCCGTATTATCCCTAAGGCTGACTAGGCTGAAGACTTGGGAATAGCATGAGCAAGGGCACAGCATCATTGATTATTTGATTTGGAATTTTCTGGAATCCTGATATCGAAAGTCATAAACGCCGATATCGTTTGATACAAATAAAGAATAAAAGGAAATTCAATTTAAAAACATAAAAGGGCCAATATGAATTTTTTTTTTCTTTTAGTGTTGAATGGTAAAACTATGGATTATTATTTACCTCATTTGTAATATTATTGTAATAAATTGTACGAAAGGAGAGCATGAAATTCACAGAGGAGGGGGGGGGTGTAGAGGGGCATGGGTTAAAATATATATATATATATATATATATATATATATATATATATATATACATATATACATATTTATATATATAGGTGTATATATGTATACAGGGTATATATAAACATGTATATATACATATATATATATATATATATATATATATATATATATATATATATATATATATAGGTATATTTTTTGTATATATATAAACATATATATATATATATATAGAGAGAGAGAGAGAGAGAGAGAGAGAGAGAGAGAGAGAGAGAGAGAGAGAGAGAGAGAGAGAGAGAGAGAGAGAGAGAACACAAATAGTTTAATACATCAAAATCATTTACACAACAAAAAGACTTTAAAGAGGGCCTATCTACTTTACCTCTCAGGAAGCAGCCATTGGGGCCCTGGACTTCACACCCAGCGCCTCCCGCAGCGAAGTCGTGGATTTTACCATCCCGATAGGAGAGGACCCGACGATTATCTACTCCAGTGCCCCCGTCATCCTTGTCAAGCCCTTCCTCCTTCTGCAGATATTTTCAAAAGAGGTTAGTACATCAGGAAATGAAGATCGGAGGACAATTAGTATATCGGAATATATATACATGTGTGTGTATATATATATGTGTATGTATTTATGTATGTATGTATGTAATCTGTGTATGTATATCTTATCGGTCACGCTCAGCTCTCCCTGTCCCTGAGGTCTGGTGAGAGGGATTTGCCACACCCTGGTGAGAGGAGAGTGCATATATATGTGCATATGTATCTAAATATTCAGCTTCCATTTTGACAGGTCGCGTACACTAGTGTGTGTATATATATATATATATATATATATATATATATATATATATACATATATACATATATATATATATATATATATATATATATATATATATATATATATATATATACTAAAGTTCACAGTTAAGATTAAACATTCTCCTTTATACAGATCTGGACAAAACATCACATAATCACTGAATCAAAAGTATTAGTTTTAGTCACATTGTCAAAAACCTAAAAAGTTATTCTGTGAACAAATAGAAATATTCGACAATAGCGATTTCGGACCACCACTCAAATTTATCAAATTTGTTTTGAATAATTTTCCTTTCAAGTTTAATCAAAATACATCGATTTTTAATTGATTTTTCTTAGGGGGGGGGTGGTCAAAATATATACTTTTTTATTTCATTTAAGGGGGGTGATAGAAATCACTGCCTCTCTTCAAGGACTTATATAAAATTACTCATCTTCAATATTGTCAAATGATGATAACAAGCAAACAGGTTAATGAGGAACCGTCTAGGATTCCCGAATCCCTTTTAAAGGAAGAATTGGAAGATAAAAAGAGACTTTCTGCCTCTTTATCCTTCCAATCTTATCTAGAGATGCTTATTAGAAATTATTCCAAATCTGATCTAGTACTGATAAAACAGTTACTAAAAGAACGTGTTTTCATTTGGTCTTTCATACTTATGGTATTAAGAGGAAGGACATACGTACTTTCGTATGGTAAATATACCATAGAGAAAAAAAAATGAAATATGTCATATCTCTCGTTCTCTTATTGGTTACAAAGATGACACAATACTCGTTGCAAATATAACAGATTATTCCATTATATATATGTATATATATATATATATATATATATATATACATATATATACGTATATATATACATATATATATATACAAGAGAAAAAAATGAAATATCTCTTATCCCTCGTTCTCTTATTGATTACAAAGATGACACAATACTCGTTGCAAATATAACAGATTATTCCATTATATATGTGTGTATAAATATATATATATATATATATATATATATATATATATATATACACACATATATATACGTATATATATACATATATATATATACCATAGAGAAAAAAAATGAAATATCTCTTATCCCTCGTTCTCTTATTGGTTACAAAGATGACACAATACTCGTTGCAAATATAACAGATTATTCCATTATATATATATATATATATATATATATATATATATATATATATATTTATATATATATATATATATATATATATATATACATGCATACAAGTGTATATATACATATATGTGTGCATATATATATATATATATATATATATATATATATATATATATATATATATACACGTGAGTTTATGTATACACACTAATGTTGTCACTACAACGATAATCTTCCTTTTCTTCCTCTATAATTGAACTATAAAAACAAATGAAACAATTTGTTTTTCAATTCCTTTGTTGAAAATTGAAACCTTCCTTTATTGGACATGAAAAAAAAATATAGAAGTGAATGTAACAACCAACAAAAATTATTCAGACATTTTCGAAATATCTTTTATCTTTTTCATTTTTTTTTATAAATATTCATTCACTTATAAAACAATACCTAAAAACTAGTTTGCCTGTACCCTATAAAACCT
Organism: Palaemon carinicauda; assembly: GCF_036898095.1. Classification (NCBI taxonomy): domain Eukaryota; kingdom Metazoa; phylum Arthropoda; class Malacostraca; order Decapoda; family Palaemonidae; genus Palaemon; species Palaemon carinicauda. The sequence continues at coordinate 110,636,868 of NC_090747.1, read as the reverse complement.
TATGGAACTTATTCTATTGCATATCCTCTCTCTCTCTCTCTCTCTCTCTCTCTCTCTCTCTCTCTCTCTCTCTCTCTCTCTCTCTCTCTCTTTACAGCACCCGGAATTGAAAAGATACAACACCAGTCAATGTGGCAATTTCTTTACATACAAAATAGCAAATACTTGGAATATACTTCCAATGGATGTAGTAAACAGTAAAATGGTAAACGAGTTCAAGAATAAGTTAACAATGTCGTAACAACTCTCTAAATGCTTAAACTAAATTTCTCTACAAAAGAGAAAATGGAGTCTCCACAGATGGACTAAAAGGTCTTTGAGACATCCAAAATCCTTGTAAATACTTGTAATTCTTCTGTAGATTTTTATTCAATTGAATTCCCATTATTTTCAGTTTACCAACGGTATAAGGGTTGTGGTGGTCAGTTGGTACCACCCTTGCGTGGTGATCGCCAGACTGGGGTTCGAGTCCCGTTCAAACTCGTTAGTTCCTTTGGTCGCTGCAACCTCGCCATCCTTGGGAGCTAATTAAGGGGGGTTTGGGAGAGCCTATAGGTGTATCTGCTAAGTCATCAGCAGCCATTGCCTGGCCCTCCTTGGTCCTACCTTGGATGGAAAGTGGCTTGAGCGCTGATAGTATGTAATATGCTCAGTCTATAGGGCATTGTCCTGCTTGATAAGGCAATGTCACTATCCCTTGCCTGCCATTCACGAGCGGCCTTTAAACCTTTAATACGCCTAGCGTATTTCTACACGAAATTCAGTGCTGTATATTTGTAGAAATCGCCAAAGACCATTATTTGAAATCCATTAGCAACATCTTAATCAATTTACTTAAGATAGAACGCTTAACACAAACATTTTTTTCAGCTCACTGAGAAAACACAGCACACTAAAGTACACAAAGAAAGCACTATCCACTAAAATAGTAAAAATCCCCGAGATTCGTTGAACAATTTGTTCTCCACATAATCTGTTAAAGTAATATGAATATCAATCTGTTTTTCTTATGATTGTTACTCACTAATTGCTACCAGATACGTTGTTATGGTTACAGTGTTATACTGTTGAAAATATGCTTTAGAAATTTGTAAAAATCCTTGAATTAATGTTGCCAGACATTTAACGTTTTAAAAACAGATTATTGACGTAAAAGTGATATTACGTTCACTAACCCGTTAAAGATAATAACAAAGTAGAATAAATGTTACCAGACATTTAACGTTTTAAAAAATAGAAATATTGACGTAAGAGTGATATTACAGTCACCAACTCGTAAAAGATAATAACAAAGTAATGTAAAATTACGGTCGCCAGTGTTTTACTGAAATACGGTTAAGAACAGTATATTTTTATGGAGAATATCCACTTAAAATTACGGTTTTTAACAGGGTATGTACTCTAAAAGAATAGTCTGAGCCTTAAACGACAGCTGCACTGAAAGAATATGTACAGTTGGATCAGGAATTACTGGCACACCTGGCTCTAAGGAAGGGCACCCTGTCCCACCCTTGCTGCGCGGAGAGTTTCTGTGTTTAACCACACCTACTCTACGTAGACACAATTTCATGATTGTAATTTTTCCTGATCTGTATAAGAAATATCTAGAGCTTAAATTGTGCAGATATCGGATTTAAAAAAAAAAAAAAAAAAAAGTTAGTCTTGGTTGCTATTTTTTTATGGGAGGGGGGGGGGAAATTAATGAATATGAACTTGAAACTACTTCTTTGATGTTCAGCCCAACACAAAAGAATTTCCATTTTTTAATTAAGACAAAAAAACATGCTTCGTAAAAAGAAAAGAAAAAATAAAGCAAAAGAGAGAGAGAGAGAGAGAGAGAGAGAGAGAGAGAGAGAGAGAGAGAGAGAGAGAGAGAGAGAGAGAGAGAGAGAGAGAGAGTACATTAAAAAAATATGTTTTATTAATGTTAAGAAATACGTATTTCAAAAGCACGACTTTATAAATATCCTGGAAAAGATCACATTTCATAGATATTAAATATATATATAAAGTAATAATATATGATGAATTATTATAAAACTAAAGAAGGAAATGAGGACATCATTAATGGCATAATTTCTTTTGCACCCAGTCTACTAAAGACAAAAAGGGCTTGTTTATTTTCTTGGTAAAACTATAATAAAAGTCTAGGCTACATGAGGAGTAATGTCTACCCATGAGAAGCGAGTTAAGCAGAAAAAATAATATTACGGACCACTATGAGTAAAAATATATTGCTATTTTTCCCTGTTGGAGCCCTTGGGCTTATAGCATCCTGCTTTTCCAACTAAGTTTGTAGCTTACCTTTTACTACTACTACTACTAATAATAATAATAATAATAATAATAAGCTTGGCAAGTAATAATAATAATAATAATAATAATAATAATAATAATAATAATAATAAGCTTAGCTAGTAATAATAATAATAATAATAATAATAATAATAATAATAATAATAATAATACGTTTAGCAAGTAATAATAATAATAATAATAATAATAATAATAATAATAGTAATAATAATAATAATAATAACAATAATAGTAATAAGCTTGGCAAGTAATAATTATAATAATAATAATAATAACAACAACAACAACAACAACAACAACAACAACAACAACAATAATAATAATAATAATAATAATAATAACAACAACAACAAAAATAACAATAATAATAATAATAATAATAACAATAACAACAACAACAACAACAACAACAATAATAATAATAATAATAATAATAATAATAATGACATAAAGATATTTCCTAAAGACTATTTCGAAATGAAAAATGTTATTAACTGGATGAAAAATATTAATATCTTGAAAGATGCAATACAAAAACATCACAGCCAGAGGAATAATAATAATAATAATAATTATTATTATTATTATTATTATTATTATTATTATTATTATTAATAATATTTTTGTTATTTTTGTTTTTGTAGTTATTATTATTATTATTATTATTATTATTATTATTATTATTATTATTATTATTATTATTATTATTATTATTATTATTACTAGCTAACTCAGAACCGTAGTTGGAAAAGCAGGATGCTATAATCCCAAGAGCTCCAACAAGGAAAAATAGCCCAGTGAGGAATAGAAACAAGGAAATAAACAAACTAGATTTACAAGAGAAGTAATAAGCAATTAAAATCGAATATTTTAAGAACAGTAACAGCATCAAAATAGATCTTTCATATATTAACAATAAAACCTTCAAAAGAACAAAAGGACTAGATATAAGATACAAGCAAGAGAACTCTCTTATTTCTTCCGTTTCCCTTCTTTATCTTCAATTAATTCTGGATATTCTGCAAGTATCAGTCACTCCGCATTCCATTCATAATTTTTGTTATCTCACTACTTGCAAAATTATTCCTTAATCCAAGTGGTGTGTTTTGGGATCAATAATGAACAATTATTAAAGCCAGTCAAAATATCAGATTAAAAACATGTTGGAAGAATAGGAAAGTAAAATAAAAAAGGGACACCCTTGGTTACTAGTTATTTTTTTTTGGGGGGGGGGTGGGAGGGGTTAAGAGAGGGGTTAATGAACTCTGCCTAGCAACTTCTCCTTTGATGTTCTACCAAGTCTTAAAAGATTTTTTAATTACCACCGCCCACGAAGTTGGGAGAAGGTTATGCCCCCCGCCACCCCCCCTCTTTTGTTTGTCTGCTTGTGAACAACTTCCTGGCCACAATTTTACTCACAGAGGCATTAATTGTTATGTTGAGACGTCGATGTGATTCAATTTTGAAAGTTCTAGGTCAAAGGTCAAGGTCAAGGTCGAGTAAAAGGGTGACAGAATTAACCCTAACCTTAAGCCCAAGCTCGCCCATGGTTGTCAAACAGACTTCAAATACGCCTACGGTCTAAATTGATTCTGGGAAAGGCAAGCTTATATTAGGAAGTAAGCTTCTATGGCGGAGGTCTGCACTTTAAGAGTACTTTCCTATTTTTACTGACGAAGGAAGGACACGATACATGGGAAAAAATGGCACGAGAAGGATTTTAAAATACACTAAAATCTAATTTGTACAGATTATATTTTAACAATGGTAAAAGTTGCATATGATGAAGAATCGCTAAAAATATGGTGTTTCTAAGGTTACTAGAAAACAGCATAAGAAAGTAAAAGGACTTTTTTTATATTTCTGCGTTATGTTATTATTGTTATTATTCTGTATTTTCTGGATGGTAAAAGGAAATAAATAAATCTAAAAGAGCTACTTAATAAATTACATTATGTAATGGCATATCTTTAAATCAGCTGATCAAGCAAAATCGAGGAAGCATAAAATATAATCTATATTTGAAGGAGATTTGAGATTTTTTCACACTAGAAAACTAGAGATTTAATGAGTAAATAAGAAGGAAAAGTAGCCTGATTGGTAACGTCTCTGCCTGGTGTTTGCCAGTCGGGGGTTCGAGTCCCGCTCAGACTCGTTAGCGCCATTAGTGTCTGCAACCTTACCATCCTTGTGAGCTAAGGTTGGGGGAGCTTGGGGGAGCCTATAGGTCTATCTGCTGAGTCATTAGTAGCCACTGCCTGGCCCTCCCTGGTCCTAGCTTGGGTGGAGAGGAGGTTTGGGCGATGATCATATAATACACGGTCAGTCTCTAGGGCATTGTCCTGATTGCTAAGGCAATGTCACTGTCCCTTGCCTCTGCCATTCATGAGCGACCTTTAAACCTTTAAAGATATTAATGATGTTTGTAATAATAACTTAGGAAAAATTATAATTGCAATTAACTTTATGCATAAAATTCTCATTACATCCATCGCCCCAAGAGATTAGCCCATCTCGCATATCCTAAAGATGTCATCTTACACCTGGCAACGTACCTTAGGTACCTTGTAAAAGTCCATAACTCAATTTCGTGCCTCGTCCTAAAAACTGCCCTTTAAGGCCACAATCTCTGGTAACTAGTTTATAGCCGGAAAGTTAGAGAAAGTTACAAAGGGCACAGTGGCAACTTGGCCGGAATAGAGAAGATGGAAGGTACGATAATAGCCGTTAACAGGTGAAAGTTTTCTTTTTTATTATTTATGTCGAGGGGATTTGAATCTGAACATTTTTTTATATAGTTATTGAAATTGATTTTAATTAAATAACAGGTCTTTATCATTCGGGAAAAAATTACTTACGAAAGAAAACTTGAATTTGATTAAGAACAAGCGAAAGTTTTCTTTTTTTATTATTTATGTCAAGGGGATTTGAATCTGAAAATTCTTTATATATTGTTATTGAAATTGATTATAATCAAATAACAGTTCTTTATCATTCGGGAAAAATTACTTACGAAAGAAAACTTGAATTTGATTAAGAACAAGCGAAAGTTTTCTTTTTTATTATTTATGTCAAGGGGATTTGAATCTGAATATTTTTTTTATATATTGTTATTGAAATTGATTTTAAGTTAATAACAGGTCTTTACCATTTGGGAATAATTTCTTACGAAAGAAAACTTGAATTTGATTAAGAACAAGCGAAAGTATTTTTTTTTTTATTATTATTTATGTCAAGGGGGATTTGAATCTGAAATTTTTTTATATAGTTATTGAAATTGATTTTGAGTTAAAAACAGGTCTTTATCATTCGGGAAAAATTACTTACGAAAGAAAACTTGGATTGTGATTAAGGTACCAACTTTGTATACTTACGAGAATTACACAAATCGTTCAAAGTAATTGAACAAATATAATAAATAAGAGGGGATTTCTCAGCCCACGAGAAAATACAAATCCGTATTTAAAGTTTGGATATCTTTTCTGAGGAATATATTTTAATATTTACACATGAAAACGTGTCAGTCAGACTATTTTGATAACCTCAATATAAGCAAAACAGAAAGCAAAGCCTGAGAAAAGAGATATGAGAAATGCTGATGTTGATTATGGTAATATCATTGCTTGAAAGATTGGAAAATGATGAAATAAGAAAAAGTTTTTTTTTTTTTAAGTTTTTATCGTTTATATGTGAAAGATTTATATTAATGTTATTACTGTTCTTAAAATGTTCTTAAAATATTTTATTTTAATCGTTCATTACTTCTCTTGCAGTTTATTTATTTCCTTATTTCCTTTTCTCACTGGGCAATTTTCCCCGTTGGAGCCATTGGGTTTATAGCATGCTGCTTTTCCAACTAGGGCTGTAGCTTAGCTAATAATAATAATAATAATAATAATAACAATAATAATTACAACACTACTCCCGTAGACTCTGCCAGCCATATCGACACTAGCAGAGCCATCTAGTGCCGTCTAACAAAAACGGTGCCAATTCATCCGGAACCACTTGGTCGATACTTTCCAAACTGACGTCATTCTATTTCTAAGGTTATTAGAAAACAACACGGGAAAGTCAAATGACTTTTATCCTTTAGTGTAGTGTTATTATTCTGTGTTCTCTGGATAGTAAAATGAAATAAAAACATCAAAAGAGCTACTTAACAAATTAGATTTTGTAATGACATATCTTTAAATCAGCTGATCAAGCAAAATCGAGAAAGCCTAATATATAATATATATTTGAGGGAGATTTGATATTTTTTCCCACTAGAAAACTAGAGATTTAATGAGTAAATAAGAAGAAAAAGTGTCATATCTCATCTTCAAATAAATATTAATGATGTTTGTAATAACAAATTAGGAAAAAATATAATTGCAATTAACTCTATGCATAAAATTCTCATTA
>NC_090747.1:110620145-110622645 GCF_036898095.1 Palaemon carinicauda | reverse complement strand
ATTACTACTCTCCTTGGGTAGGAATGGGTCGCTGGTGGCATTGCGGAGCGCTTAAAGAAAACGGGTGCTTGAGGGTACTTGTGGCACCAGTACAAGTGCCAGTGTGAGATAATTATGTACTTATTATTATTACTACTAGTGTACGCGCCCCGTCAAATATGCTGGCTGTCTTTAGATAGATATACACACACATAGCTCCAACCCCTTTCCATCCCCTCCCCTCTTTGCTAACTACTGTAAAACTATTATGTACTTATTATTATTACTAATAGTGTACGTGCCCCGTCAAATATGATGCTTAAAGAAAACGTCTGCCTGAGGGTACTTGTGGCACTACTACTAGTGCCAGTGTGAGATTAATATGTACTTATTATTATTACTACTAGTGTACGTGTCCCGTCAAATATGCTGCTTAAAGAAAAAAGTTGCTTGAGGGTACTTGTGGCACCACTACAAGCGCCATTGTGAGATTATTATGTACTTATTATTATAATTACTACTAGTGTACGTACCCCGTCAAATATGATGCTTAAAGAAAAAAGTTGCTTGAGGGTACTTGTGGCACCACTACAAGCGCCAGTGGGAGATTATTATGTACTTATTATTATTACTACTAGTGTACGCGCCCCGTCAAATATGATGCTTAAAGAAAACGTCTGCTTGAGGGTACTTGTGGCACCACTACAGGTGCCAGTGTGAGATTATTATGTACTTATTATAATTACTACTAGTGTATGCACCCCGTCAAATATGCTGCCTAAAGAAAAAAGCTGCTTGGGGGTACTTGTGGCACCACTACTAGCGCCAGTGTTAGATTATTATGTACTTATTATCAGTACTACTAGTGTACACGCCCCGTCAAATATGCTGCTTAAAGAAAACGTCTACTTGAGGGTACTTGTGGCACCACTACTAGCGCCAGTGTGAGATTATTATGTAATTATTATAATTACTAGTGTACGCGCCCCGTCAAATATGCTGCTTAAAGAAAAAAGTTGCTTGAGGGTACTTGTGGCACCACTACAAGCGCCAGTGTGAGATTATTATGTACTTATTATTATAATTACTACTAGTGTACGCACCCCGTCAAATATGATGCTTAAAGAAAAAAGTTGCTTGAGGGTACTTGTGGCACCACTACAAGCGCCAGTGGGAGATTATTATGTACCTATTATTATTACTACTAGTGTACGCGCCCCGTCAAATATGATGCTTAAAGAAAACGTCTGCTTGAGGGTACTTGTGGCACCACTACAGGTGCCAGTGTGAGATTATTATGTACTTATTATAATTACTACTAGTGTATGCACCCCGTCAAATATGCTGCCTAAAGAAAAAAGCTGCTTGGGGGTACTTGTGGCACCACTACTAGCGCCAGTGTTAGATTATTATGTACTTATTATCAGTACTACTAGTGTACACGCCCCGTCAAATATGCTGCTTAAAGAAAACGTCTACTTGAGGGTACTTGTGGCACCACTACTAGCGCCAGTGTGAGATTATTATGTAATTATTATAATTACTAGTGTACGCGCCCCGTCAAATATGCTGCTTAAAGAAAAAAGTTGCTTGAGGGTACTTGTGGCACCACTACAAGCGCCATTGTGAGATTATTATGTACTTATTATTATAATTACTACTAGTGTACGCACCCCGTCAAATATGATGCTTAAAGAAAAAAGTTGCTTGAGGGTACTTGTGGCACCACTACAAGCGCCAGTGGGAGATTATTATGTACTTATTATTATTACTACTAGTGTACGCGCCCCGTCAAATATGATGCTTAAAGAAAACGTCTGCTTGAGGGTACTTGTGGCACCACTACAGGTGCCAGTGTGAGATTATTATGTACTTATTATAATTACTACTAGTGTATGCACCCCGTCAAATATGCTGCCTAAAGAAAAAAGCTGCTTGGGGGTACTTGTGGCACCACTACTAGCGCCAGTGTTAGATTATTATGTACTTATTATCAGTACTACTAGTGTACACGCCCCGTCAAATATGCTGCTTAAAGAAAACGTCTACTTGAGGGTACTTGTGGCACCACTACTAGCGCCAGTGTGAGATTATTATGTAATTATTATAATTACTAGTGTACGCGCCCCGTCAAATATGCTGCTTAAAGAAAAAAAGCTGCTTGAGGGTACTTGTGGCACCACTACTAGCGCCAGTGTTAGATTATTATGTACTTATTATCAGTACTACTAGTGTACGCGCCCCGTCATATATGATGCTTAAAGAAAACGTCTGCTTGAGGGTACTTGTGGCACCACTACTAGTGCCAGTGTGAGATTATTATGTACTTATTATTATTACTACGAGTGTACGCGCCCCGTCAAATATGCTGCTTAAAGAAAAAAAGCTGCTTGAGGGTACTTGTGGCACCACTACAGGTGCCAGTGTGAGATTATTATGTACTTATTATAATTACTACTAGTGTACGCACCCCGTCAAATATGCTGCCTAAAGAAAAAAGCTGCTTGGGGGGTACTTGTGG
>NC_090747.1:110607645-110615145 GCF_036898095.1 Palaemon carinicauda | reverse complement strand
TTTATTCCCTTTGAAATTATTACAGCTAATCTTTATTCCCTTTGAAATTATTACAGCTAATTTTTATTCCCTTTGTAATTATTACAGCTAATTTTTATTCCCTTTGAAATTATTACAGCTAATCTTTATTCCCTTTGAAATTATTACAGCTAATTTTTATTCCCTTTGTAATTATTACAGCTAATTTTTATTCCTTTTATAATTATTAAAGCTAATTTTTATTCCCTTTGTAATTATTACAGATAATTTTTATTCCTTTTATAATTATCAAAGCTAATTTTTATTCCCTTTGTAATTATTATGGCTAATTTTTATTCCCTTTGTAATTATTACAGCTAATTTCCATTCCCTTTGTAATTATTATGGCTAATTTTTATTCCCTTTGTAATTATTATGGCTAATTTTCATTCCTTTTATAATCATTAAAGCTAATTTTTTATTCCCGTTGTAATTATTACAGCTAACTTTTATTCCCTTTTTAATAATTATAGCTAATTTTCATTAATCCTACTTAAAACATAGATGCAACAACAGATAAAAACAATAACAATAACAATGCATCTCAGAGATTTTATTCATTCCCCGCTAATTTTCATTATTCCTTTTTTTAAAAGATGAATGCAACAACAAACATCAACAAACAACAAACAATAACAATGTATCCGATATTTTATTCATGTAAGTGATATTTAGCACAAGGCCACACTTATTCTATCTTAGTTCTCTTCCTCTTGTTTTATTAACGTTTTTAAAGTTCATATAGGAAATATCTATTTTAATATTGTTACTGTTCTTAAAATATTTTATTTTCCTTGTTTCCTATCTTCACTGGGCTATTTTCCCTGTTGAATCCACTTGGGTTTATAGCTTACTGCTTTTCCAACTAGGGTTGGAAAAGCAAGTAATAATAATAATAATAATAATAATAATAATAATAATAACAATCATAATCATAATATTAATAATAACAATAGTTATAATAATAATGATAATAATAATAATAATAATGATAATAATAAAAAATAATAACAATAATAATAATAATAATAATCATGATGATAATAATAATGATAATAATAATAGTTTAAATAATAATAATAATAATAATAATAGTTTAAATAATAATAATAATAATAATAATAATAATAATAATCATCATCATCACCATCATCATAATAATAATAATAATAATAATAATAATAATAATAATAATTTCTAACCAACTAAATCACGAGAGAAATCGCAACTACCAAATCCTCCTTTCCTCACCACCAGGTCTGGGGTTGCCTGACGGCCCTGATGTTCGTAGGGAGCTTTGCCCTTTGGGGCCTCGGAAGGGCGGAGTCCGAGATGGGAATGGAAGCGAAGACAACAACGTCGACGTCGTTGCGAACGAATCCTCAACAGTGGGAAAGGATGAAGAAGAAGAAGAGGCAGGCCAGTGTGTTTAAATACTTCATGATGGTGTTCAAGATTCTTGTGTTACAAAGTACGTCCCCTTGAGAGAGAGAGAGAGAGAGAGAGAGAGAGAGAGAGAGAGAGAGAGAGAGAGAGAGAGAGAGCTATTAATAAAGATACGATAAATTATAACATCAATGAAAAATTAGAAGTATTAATTATGTGTGAAAGGGAGGGAGAGAGAGAGAGAGAGAGAGAGAGAGAGAGAGAGAGAGAGAGAGAGATCTATTAATAAAGATACGATTAACATCAATGAGAAATTAGAAGTATTAATTGTGCGTGTGTGTGTGTTAGAGAGAGAGAGAGAGAGAGGAGAGAGAGAGAGAGAGAGAGAGAGAGAGAGAGAGAGCTATTAATAAAGATGCGATAAATTAACATCAATGAAAACTTAGAAGTATTAATTGAGAGAGAGAGAGAGAGAGAGAGAGAGAGAGAGAGAGAGAGAGAGAGAGAGAGAGAGATATTAATAAAGATGCGATAAATTAACATCAATGAAAAATTAGAAGTATTAATTATGTGAGAGAGAGAGAGAGAGAGAGAGAGAGAGAGAGAGAGAGAGAGAGAGAGAGAGAGAGAGAACTATTAAGAAAGAGACGATAAATCAACATCAATGAAAAATTCGAAGCATTAATTATGTGAGAGAGAGAGAGAGAGAGAGAGAGAGAGAGAGAGAGAGAGAGAGAGAGAGAATAAAGATACGATAAATTAACATCAATGAAAAATTAGAAGTATTAATTATGTGTGAGAGAGAGAGAGAGAGAGAGAGAGAGAGAGAGAGAGAGAGAGAGAGAGAGAGAGCTATTAATAAAGAGACGATAAATTAACCAATGAAAAATTAGAATGATTAATTATGTGTGAGAGAGAGAGAGAGAGAGAGAGAGAGAGAGAGAGAGAGAGAGAGAGAGAGAGGGTGGGTGGAGGGGGGGTGTTCTGCACCTTAATAACTGAAGTACAGTACTATTATCACTTGCTAAGGTACAACCCTAGTTGCAAAAACTGGGGGCTTGCTATAAACCTAGGGGCTCCAAAAGGGAAAAAAGTCCAATCAGGAAAATAAATATTGGAATAAATAAACTACATGAGAAGTAATGAATCATATGAAATAATTCAAGATAGCTAACAGCGTTAAAATAAACATGTCATATATATGAAGAAAGACTTATATTGAAGTAGTATATTGAAGGAGTATCATATTTTCATTTGACACAGATTCGAGTAAAATAGCATTGCGAATTATAAGAAAAACATTTTTTTTTTAAGATCACTAACAACGTTAAAATAGACATTTCATATATAATACATGGAGACATATTATAGTAGTATTTTCAAGGAGTACCATATTTTCATTTTGCAGATTCGAGTAAATGAGCATTGCAAATTATAAGAATTTTTTTTTTCTTTTTAATTTTAAGATCGCTAACAACGTCAAAACAGACATGTCATATATAATCTATGAAGAGGGAATTATATTATGGTAGTATTTTCAACGAGTATCATATTTTCATTTTGCACAGATTCGAGTAAAAGAGCATTGCGAATTACAAGAAAAACATTTTTATGTATTAGTTTACTGGCATTTCACACACAATCTATGCAATTCTCCTAAACGAATTCCAGTATCATTCTTAATCACGAGATACAAACTTGATGATCAGTGGAAAATATTTTCAATGATAAACTCAAATATTTATCAACTGCTCAAGTTAAATCAGGCATAAAATTCTGCCTTTTCCGAGACTAACTTTACCCTCTTCAAAATTGGTCTAACACTTCACGGGAAAATCCAATTTGAATCTTTCCGAGATTCAAGATCAAGTTCTTTTCCCGGCTAAGATTCAATATAAAATCATCCTTAACTTGTATCGCAATTCAATATTAAAGATAATGACACAACCTTTAGCATATGACTATAGTCCATTTCTTTTAGCGATGCATATTTGCACAGACTCGCAGCGGTGCCCTTTTAGCTCGGAAAAGTCTCCTGATCGCTGATTGGTTAGAATTATCTTGTCCAACCAATCAGCGAACCGGAAACTTTTCCGAGCTAAAAGGGCACCGCTGCGAGTCGGTGCAAATATGCATCGCTAAAAGAAATGGACTTATAGTGAGAGCCTATTGGAAACGTCCCTGGTTGGCAATCTGCTGGACGGGAGTTCAAGACCAGCTCAAACTCGATAGTTTTGCATGAGCCCGTGCTTGGCCAAGAGGACCAGGCAATCTACATGAACAATATGATCTTCGTATGTCACCAAACGTAGGTATGACGTTGACAACAGCATTAAACGATACAACCTTGACAACAGAATCCTTCGTAAATACAAACTGGGTTACAGCAATTAACCGTATTATGATCTTTATAATAACATCCAAAGTTCTTGTGGCCTTGATTAAAGTATATTTTAAGTTTAGCTTATTAACTGATGGCATGATCCAATGTGGGTATGATACTGATGCATGATCTAATGTGGGTATGATACTGATGCATAATCTAATGTGGGTATGACATTGATGGCATAATCTAATGTGGGTATGATACTGATGCATGATCTAATGTGGGTATGATACTGATGCATGATCTAATGTGGGTATGATACTGATGCATAATCTAATGTGGGTATGATACTGATGCATGATCTAATGTGGGTATGATACTGATGCATGATCTAATGTGGGTATGATACTGATGGCATAATCTAATGTGGGTATGATACTGATGCATGATCTAATGTGGGTATGATACTGATGCATAATCTAATGTGGGTATGATACTGATGCATGATCTAATGTGGGTATGATACTGATGCATGATCTAATGCAGGTATGATACTGATGCATAATCTAATGTGGGTATGATACTGATGCATGATCTAATGTGGGTATGATACTGATGCATAATCTAATGTGGGTATGATACTGATTCATAATCTAATGTGGGTATGATACTGATGCATGATCTAATGTGGGTATGATACTGATGCATAATCTAATGTGGGTATGATACTGATGCATGATCTAATGTGGGTATGATACTGATGGCATAATCTAATGTGGGTATGATACTGATGCATGATCTAATGTGGGTATGATACTGATAGCAAAATCTAATGTGGGTATGATACTGATGCATGATCTAATGTGGGTATGATACTGATGCATGATCTAATGTGGGTATGATACTGATGGCATAATCTAATGTGGGTATGATACTGATGCATGATCTAATGTGGGTATGATACTGATGCATGATCTAATGTGGGTATGATACTGATGGCATAATCTAATGTGGGTATGATATTGATGCATGATCTAATGTGGGTATGATACTGATGGCATAATCTAATGTGGGTATGATACTGATGGCATAATCTAATGTGGGTATGATACTGATGCATGATCTAATGTGGGTATGATACTGATGCATGATCTAATGTGGGTATGATACTGATGGCATAATCTAATGTGGGTATGATACTGATGCATGATCTAATGTGGGTATGATACTGATGGCATAATCTAATGTGGGTATGATACTGATGCATGATCTAATGTGGGTATGATACTGATGCATGATCTAATGTGGGTATGATACTGATGGCATAATCTAATGTGGGTATGATACTGATGCATGATCTAATGTGGGTATGATACTGATGCATGATCTAATGTGGGTATGATACTGATGGCATAATCTAATGTGGGTATGATACTGATGCATGATCTAATGTGGGTATGATACTGATGGCATAATCTAATGTGGGTATGATACTGATGCATGATCTAATGTGGGTATGATACTGATGGCATAATCTAATGTGGGTATGATACTGATGCATGATCTAATGTGGGTATGATACTGATGCATGATCTAATGTGGGTATGACAATGATGGCATAATTTACTGTCGGTATGACATTGATGGCATGATCTAATGTGGGTATGAAATTATCCTTGTGAGCTAAGGATAGGGGCTTTAGGGGAGCCTATAGGTTTATCTGCTGAGTCTTCAATTCCTTATCTTTTCCTTCTCAATGTTGTATTTCTATTTACAATTCTCTGTCTTTTCCTCCTCATTACTGTATTCATACTTCCAATTCTCTATCATTCCTGTAATTGTACATCGAATTCTGTCTCCCCGTCAATACATATCATAGTCATATCTCATGTTTACCAAGCAACCAGCAAAGGAAATAAAGTTGTTGAACTTTCAAAAGTCTGATGTGAGTTTCAAGGAGTTATGCTTCTTCAGATGTCTAGAATTCTTGGAATTTAGATAGCATGAATGCTCGTAAAAATAATATTAGTATTTCTTATATTTTAGCTAAATAATCCCCAAATTTTTTTTTCTCTCTCTCTCTAACCACATACGTAGTTTGTATTTGTATGTAGACAGGTAGATATTGCTCACAAATATACAAACATACACACATATGTATATAATATATAAAAATACATATTCATATATATCTGCATATATATACAGTATATATATATATATATATATATATATATATATATATACTCCCTTTCTAACAGGGGATAGTTTAACGAGATGAAAGCATTTATGTATCCCCATGATCAGCAAAGCTGTACTAGTCAGGGCCACCCATACAATGTTGGTTTGCAATGAGCTATCAGACAAAAATCCTCCACCATCACCATTCCACCTTGGCCAGCATAGTGATGAAAACTGGCCAAACCCCACACATGAGTAAGGACATGTCTGAGGCCTTTGTCGTACCGCTGACTAGAAACGGAGGTAATTGCTGCTGTTATTATATATACTGCACTTATACACACACACCCACGGCTACTCCACAGCTCTTATCTCATATCTGCTCTTTGATATGGTCACCTTGAATACTTTCACTTTCCTCTCGGTTAAATCAGTTGCTATGGTGACGGAATATCACCTACAGAGAAGCACAAATGTGTTCAGAAATAAAAGAAAATATCCACGTGTGCAAAAAAAATCTTGATCTTTTGTTTAGATTTTAAATGGAATATATTATTTTGGGTAACTTCAAAGTATCAATAGAACTGGGCACTAATTTGGATGTGGACCAGAAAAATATTTTTGGTTTGTGAAAATCTGGGTCCAAATTTTGCAAAATCTGGTTTCTAATCTTGAAAAACTTGGTTTCGAATCTTGAAAAATCTGGTTTCGAATCTTGAAAAATCTGGTTTCGAATTTTGAAAAATCTGGTTCCAAATTTTGGCAAAATCTGGCTCTGGATTTTGCATAATCGGGTTTCAAATTTTGAAAAAACCTGGTTCTAAATTTTGCAAAATCTGGCTCTGAATTTTGCAAAATATGGCTCCGAATTTTGAAAATCCCATTTTTCAATGATGAAATAGGATAAAATAAGTTTATAATAATACACAGGTGATGCCCATTATGCTCTATATGCTAAAAAAAGATTACAAAAACCATTTACTGAATTTTTCAAATATAAAATCTATTTTCTTAAATATAACAAAGCATATTTAATGATTATCCAGCTAAGATACAAGTATCGTTGCCCTACCTTTAACACAGACAAATTTATCAGAATTTTATCAAAATATTGATCATACCGACCAATGTGGTCGCTCATTGAATATTTGATAAACTAATTTCCCTGCAATGACGGTATTTAAATCAATGATAAGCCAGACCATTCATTGTTCATTGTTCAATGTATGTAACTTTCTATTAAAAACAAAAAACGGGAACACTGAATTTTTCTGATTGTCGAAACGAACATGCAGGTAAAATTCCGATGGACCTTTTCGTAACAAAAGTCCTCAGCATAGGCAACTACTTTGGATTGCCCAGACAGTCCTCAGCATAGACAATCAATTGGAATTGCACAGACAGTCCTCAGCATAAGCAATCAATTTGGATTCCACAGACAGTCCTCAGCATAGGCAATCACTTGGGATTGCCTAGACAGTCTTCAGCATAGGCAATCACTTACGATTGCCCAGACAGTCCTCAGCATAGGCAATCACTTGGGATTGCCAAGACAGTCTTCAGCATAGGCAATCACTTGGGATTGTACA
>NC_090747.1:110582645-110595145 GCF_036898095.1 Palaemon carinicauda | reverse complement strand
TCGTAGTGTGACTCTACAACACTTTTGCTCGCCGGCATCGGCTAGAGGTTGGCGAAAACCTCGAGTAAGAAATGACTAATGTGATTCCAGCATTAGACCACTGGACTGGCACCTGGTAGGCCAATTGACGTTCAGAACAGCTACAACTCATAGGCAATGGGAAAAGGTGATGGCCACTCTTTTCCATAAACCCTTCCAGGTTACATGTCTTTCTTCAAGTCACGTTTCTCTACAAAATATGTCCTTCTACTTTTAGATCCACGACACCATTCGATGCTATGAAGACAGACTTTGAATTTTAAGGGGGGGGGGGGGGGGGCTTTAGCATCTGCCTAAAAGCTATGCTGAGAAAATATTTTATTTTTTTATTCAACGACTTACATAGGAATATGCTCACCTTTATTTCATACCAGAACAGCTTTTATATTTTCTTATTTATAACAGAAGTAGCCACAGTTGAAATTTTATATTTCTATGTTTCGAGATCAAGTTTTCGTTGTTTTATTCTCTATCTTAGATTCCATAACCACTTACGTAGATAGGTTTAGTGGTAGGCAGTTTGTTTGTTCGATATGATGATATCCCTACTATCAACAAATAGCATTATGGGTTGTAGAATTGCAAGAGACCGCGAATTACCCCTATCTTTATTATTATTATTATTATTATTACTTGCTAAGCTACAACCCTAGTTGGAAAAGCAGGATGCTATAAGCCCAGGGGCCCCAACAGGGAAAATAGCCCAGTGAGGAGAGGAAACTAGAAAACAAAATATTTTAAGAACAATAACATTAAAATAGACATCTCCTATATAAACTATAAAATCTTTAACAAAACAATAGGAAGAGAAATAAGATAGAATAGTATGCCCGAGTGTACCTTCAAACAAGAGAACTTTAACCCAAGACAGTAGAAGACCATAGTACAGAGCCTATGGCACTACCCAAGACTAGAAAACAATGGTTTGATTTTGGAGTGTCCTTCTAGAGGAGCTACTTCCCATAGCTGAAAAGTCTCTTCTACCCTTACCAAGAGGAAAGTAGCCACTGAACAATTAAAGTGCAGTAGTTAACCCCTTGAGCGAAGGAGAATTATTTAGTAATCTCAGTGTTATCAGATGTATGAGGATAGAGGAGAAGGTGGAAGGAATAGGCCAGACTATTCACTGTTTGTATAGGCAAAGGAAAAACGAGCCGTAACCAGAAATGGGGATCCAATGTAATACTGTTTGGAGCTTGTAAACTTCTGCTATTCCAACTAGGCCTGAAGCATGAGTTGTGAAATAATAACAATTCCTAAAATTCCAGACGTATTCAGCTCCGCCGTGGGAAATGCTAACCAGTACTCAAAGATCGGCGAAAAGTGCAAATTTCACATCAGCAGAGATAACGTGCAAGTGAACCCCGACGCTCTGGCTGTAAGGAGGAACAGTCCCTACTTGGTCCAGATTGATTTCATGTAGGTACCTAATGTAATTCATCTAACAAATATCTATTTTCATCTTTCTGTGGTTTTATGTATTGTAGGAATGATCTTCCTAATCAGGTAGTTGAATCTGTAGAACTTCAAAAGTTCAAAGTTGGAGTAAATGCTTTTTTGTTGACCAGGCTGACATGAGTCTTTTTATAGTTTATATATGACATATTTGTTTTTGACGTTGTTAATAGTTTATATAGGACATATCTGTTTTGACGTTGTTGCTTTTTTTAGAATGATTTATTGTTAATTGGTTCTCTTCATTTATTTGTTTCCTTATTTCCTTTCCTCACTGGGCTATTTTTCCCTATTGGGGCCCCTGGGCTTATAGCATCTTGCTTTTCCAACTAGGGTTGTAGCTTGGATAGTAATAATAATAATAATAATAATAATAATAGGGGTTATTCGTAGTAGGTTTTCATTATTTAATTAGTCGCCATTTATTCAACCTTTTATGATTTAATGATTATTTATTTTGTTTGATGTTATGGTTTCACGAAGGTAGAACATGTTACTTATATAGCCTTTATTCCAGCTACATGTTGTAGGTTTATTAAGATACCACATGTTATCATGAATTTCGGCTTCATGTAAGTTCATTAAGGTAGAAAACAATGTCAAAAGAATTAACATTTCCTCCTAAAGAGACATGTGACCTATTTATCTTTTATTTTGGCTTTATGTTGTGGGTTCATGAAGGTATCACATGTGAATCATTAATTCATTTATCATAAAATTAGATCTCAGGTTGTAATTTCAAGTGGGTATGATTTAATCATCATCTATTTCTTTCAGTTGTGATTTTACGTAAGTAGCTGATGTGAATAATTTATCTTTCGCTTTTGCCTCATGCTATGATCTCATACGAGCTGCATAATTTCATTAATATATATATATATATATATATATATATATATATATATATATATATATATATACATATATATATATAAATTTATATATATAAATATATATATATATATATATATATATGAATTTATATATATATATATATATATATATATATATATATATATATGCACGTATCAAATTATCTATCTGCTTTATAGTAAGATTTAATATCAGTAGCAAATGAGTTTTTAAATGAGTGATGGATACTTTACTCAAAGGCAGAATATATTTTTTTATTATGTCTTTTAATTATGATTTCCTCGAGTAGCAGATGCGTATTATTCTTCATCTGTGCACAAATGTATAAGCAGGTGTACAAGTAAGTGTGTAGGCATGTGTATAAGTAAGTGTGCAAGCATGTGTATAAGCAAGTGTGTAGGCACGTGTATAAGCAAGTGTGTAGGCATGTGTATAAGAAAGTGTGTAAGCATGTGTAGAAGCAAGTGTGTAGGCAAGTGTATAAACAAGTGCGTAGGCATGTGTATAAGCAAGTGTGTAAGCATGTGTATAAGAAAGTGTGTAGGCATGTGTATAAGCAAGTGTGTAAAGCATGTGTATAAGCAAGTGTGTAAAGCATGTGTATAAGCAAGTGTGTAGTCATATGTATAAACAAGTGTGTAGGCATGTGTATGTTTGTAATTTTCATCACATAACTAAACAATACAGAGTTTTCTACGCCAGGCTACACGAGAATAGAACAGGTGCTATCCCCTTTAGACTGGTAATCAATGTCTCCTTGAAAAACGATCGACTGTACATCTCAAGGGAATATAAAAAAATGATGATGACGATAATTATAAGAACAATAACGTTATTAAGAAGAAAAATGGAGATTATGGATTATGATGATATTCATAATTATTATATATTATTTATGCGCAGATTTTCTTTTCAAAATACATGGAAAGATCTTGGAAACTAGTGTACGCGATCCGTCAAAAGTGAGGAATGGATTTTCAGATAGATAGAATCAACCCTTCTCATCCAACCCCCTCTTTCATAACTACAACAAGGCAGTTACGGCAATCTGTGGGAGATTGTGGTTTCCGAGTGTTCCTCTCGGGGTAAACCCTCTCCCCAGGGTATGGCTAATTCCTCTCACCCTACCCGAGGGATGGGGAGAGACCGAGTAGTCATACGTTTGGCGATGCCAATAAACGTGAAGGGAAATATATATATATATATATATATATATATATATATATATATATATATATATATATATATACATATATAAAACCAGACACTTTCTCTTTATTACAGGGGATATTATTATATAAGAGAGATGATTACAAATGCATTTGGTTTCATAAATCATAGAGAAAAAAGTATAAAGAAATGACACCTTATTGATTAATGACTATAATACTAATTACAGTTCTTCATTAACGTCTCTCTCTCTCTCTCTCTCTCTCTCTCTCTCTCTCTCTCTCTCTCTCTCTCTCTCTCTCTCTCTCTCTCTCTATGAAAAAAGTACGCATCAACTTTGTTCTTAAAATGAAAATAAAAATGAAAGAAAAATTGGTCGTACTCACTGCAAAATTATAGCTGATATAAAAGACGATTTTTTTATTAAATTAACAAAATTAACGAAAAAAATTTTATTGATGTATAGGAAGAATAAGACTCCATTTAAAAATAAGTTAAATGAAATAACTGACTGAATGGGGAGGATGTATAGTACCTGCAAAAGATCATTTTAATCTAATTAAATCTAACATTAATTCCAAAAAAAAAAAATGGGTTGGGGAAAGTCGAAATGAACTAAAAGTCCATCCAAAAATAAGTTAAATAAAATAACTAACTCAATAGGAAGGATGTATAGTAGCTGAAAAAGATCATTTTAATCTAATTAAATCAAATGTTAAATCAAAAATTGTGTTAGGGAGAGTCGAAATGAATCATACAGTAAAAATATAGTCTCCCTTTTTTGAAGAGGCGGTGGTAAAAACCATTTTGGAAGACGTCCCCTTTAATAAAAGTGGGTAATGGAATTGCAACTCTACTTTTGAAACCCCGAATAAAGGGAGGCGAAACTGACATGAAAAAAGGGGGAGGGAAGTGTGGAGATCTTGAAAAACGAGTGAGAGAGGGGTGGAGAGGGGAGCTTAAATGGAAAAAATGGGGGAGATGAAAAATTTGGTTTCTCCGAGTCTAAGAGAAGGGGAGTTATATAAAGAATGATTGGCATAAAGTTATCTCTCTCTCTCAGGAGTCGTAAAAGTTGCTCTCTCTCTCTCTCTCTCTCTCTCTCTCTCTCTCTCTCTCTCTCTCTCTCTCTCTGAGGAGTCGTAAAAGTTGTTTTCTCTCTCTCTCTCTCTCTCTCTCTCTCTCTCTCTCTCTCTCTCTCTCTCTCTCTCTCTCTCTCTCTCTCTCTCTCTCTCTCTCTATATAGTGAGTAAATATGAGTAAAACTAACACATTGCGAGTAAATGTTAGTGAGAAATACAAACGAGAAGTTGATGTGAATAAAAGAAACGCAATAAAGTGCTGGAGAAAAGAGAGAGAAAAAGGGTGTGTAAATGTGAGTTAAAATTACAAAAGAAAAGTGACTATAAGTTGAAAAATAATATGAAAAAAGGATGAATGCAACTTGAAGTTACAAAAGAAATAAATATTGAATGAATGAATAAATAGTATAAATAAACATCTCTAAGAAACATGAATTAAAAACAACTCAAAACATAACCACAAAAAAAGGGAAATTTTCCATTGATAAAAGTGAACAAAATTCTAACCCCGTTACTATTTTTTTTTTTTTTCAATATTTAAAACGTATTTCCACATAACCTCGTAAATATCAGTTGCCTGATAAGACCATAATATATTTTTCCTCGCAGTAATCGTATGTCTTCGAAGATAAACAAGGCTCTCTATCAAGACGACAATATTCACGAAGCAGAAATCTTTTATGGGAGGCAATGTTATGCAAATTAAATGCTGAGATGGCAAATCCTTGCTTGGTATAATAATCTTAGGCAGACATAAACATACTCATACATGTGTGTTTATGGCCATAATTTTTAAGAAAATATATAATATATATATATATATATATATATATATATATATATATATATATATATATATACTGTATATATATAGTAGGTATGTTGTTAGAATGATTGCTTCATTAACTTGCAATATTATCTCTTGATACATGCTGATCGTATGGCAATATTATAAGGAGCCATATCCCTAAAGTAAAATGCATACCGAGAAAACTAAATCCATTATATATATATATATATATATATATATATATATATATTATTAGATTAAAGTAAATTCATTATAATTTGATTATAAGTTGTTAATACTTTTCCAACCTTTTGATCTTTTTTTAGTTTATTAATAAGCCAGCGTCATTTTTAGTTTGATGAACTCTGTAGAGAGTCATATGACTTCTCAGTTTTGTTTTTGTTTACCACCTTCTCCCCCGGTATTAGTGAACTACTGAAGTGCTTTATTAACGATTGCTGTTTTTCTCTCCTATGAGCTGTGTTGACTCGAGTGAAAGGCTTGATCGGATGGTGGTGATAAGTGACAGAGTTAGTTCGAGTTCCTACTCACAGTCTGACGCTTTGCCACTTCATCTTGGTGACCTTTGGAGTTTTGGAAGCACTTCCTTCGCTACTTTGTGTGTGGTCGCTGGTGTTTGTCACCCGCGGCATTCATCAGCCACGTCCCTTCCCTCGTTCGTCGGAGGATTTGCGAACGAGTTGGCCCGTTTCTACTGAGAACGGTGCGGTTTGCGACGTGCGAGATCCGTTGAAGTCCCGGATTCTCGGAGGCTACCACCCTTGGCGTTCCTGTGGCATTTTGGATTGCCTTCGGGCATTGCAGTGATCCAGTTGACCTGCTCATCGGCGTCAGTGAGTTCTTGGAACTCGTGGAGATACGTAGGGCGGCATACTACAGGTATGAGATATTTTTATTGTTATTTACGACGATCGTGGATCGCCGAGTACCTGTAGGTGTGCACGCCCTTGTTTGCAGTACGGTCTTTTGGACCCTGGATGGCCTGATGGGACAATCTACCGAGCTTTTTGTGATTATTCTGTGTAAATTTGTAAGATTATTTGGTTTTTGTAATTTATCATTTATTAAGTTAAGTTTAACATTTAAGTTAGTTTGTTTGTGTTAGGTAGGAATAATATTAAGTTTCTCATTTATTTTCTCTTTCTTCCTTCTACCTATCTTAGTTTGTTAGGTTAGTTTTCTGGCCAGTGATTTTGAAAGGTAGCTGCCTGAAATGTTGTATTTACAATCTTCCTATTTCTTAGCCTAGGGATTAACTTAGTTGTAGGTGATCTTTTAAAGATCTTAAGGTTGGTTTTCCCTCAATTTGTATATTCATTTATTTTGCTTATTATTGTTACCAACCCATTATTTTTTTTTTGTTTGTAAATAAATATTGTAACTTTTGTTGAGGTGTTTGTTCTTTTGTTCCCAAATTGCTGTTACATTTTTACTGACCGCAAATTTCTGAATAGAAAGAACCCTTGAAATTACGGCCGTAAATACGGTCGTAACAATCTGGCGACCGTGACAGGATTTGCGCTCGGGTGTACACAGTAGTTGGGACTTTGGAACGCTCCTCAGTGGGGGTTATAGTATTTATTTTTTCTTTTGGAAATACCTTTCCCTCCTATCACTATGGCTAATTTAGAAGACTTTGTGTTTAGTCCTGCAGAGTTCTTAGGGTCAGCCGACTGTATTAGTCATTTACCAATATTAGGTAAGGAATATCTGGTTAGTTGTGCTAGATGGTTGGGTATTCCTTTCAAAGGGACTGATACAAAGAGGAAATTGCTTATAATGGTAAAGAACTGTGTCATGCAAGGTTTGGCTGAGGCTGAAGGGTTACTTGGTGAAAATATTAGTGATAGAGGTAGTGAATTAGGAAATGATGATAGGGTAGTTGCAGATGATAATGGCATTAGTGGTGGTGCAGGTTTTTCGTTATTTGATGATCCTCCTCAGACTGGAGTTATTTATGAAGGTCCGGCCAATTTGCTGCCAAAGGGAAATATATCCACAAACCCTTTCTTGTCTGAAGAGAATTTAGGGCCAGCAGTTCCTACTGTTCCTGTAAATTCTAATTCCAAGGAAATTCAGGAATATGACTTAATTTGTAAAAGGATAGAGTTGTTGAAATTGGAACATGCGGAGAACGAGAGGGTGAGGAGGCATGAGATAGAGATGGCCAACATTAATTTGGAAATGGCTAGGTTACAGGGGGCTCCAAACCAATTTAGTACCCCACGAGGTAGTCAGCCTGAAAGGTTTAATATTGGGGCTGCATTAAAATTGGTCCCCATTTTTGATGAAAGAAATGTTCCAGAATTCTTTAAGGCCTTTGAGAGGGTGTCTACACGATTGTCTTGGCCACCAGAGATGTGGACGGTGCTAATCCAGTGTAAATTGGTAGGCAAGGCAATCAGGGTATATAATGCCTTGGAGGAAGGGATAGCCAGGGATTATCACAAGGTAAAGGCACTAATTTTAAAAGCGTATGATTTGGTCCCTGAGGCATACAGATTAAAGTTTAGAAATTTTAATAAACATCCTTCCTTATCGTATGTAGAATTTGCCAGGTTCAAGGAGGAACAGTTTGACGACTGGTTGAAAAGTCGTCAAGTTGTCACTTTTTCTTCCTTGAGAGAACTAATGCTTTTGGAGGAGTTTAAGAAATCTTGCTCCAAAGAACTAAGAATTTATTTGGAAGAAGTGAAGGTCACTAATTTAGGTAAGGCAGCTCAAGTGGCTGACGAATTTGTCTTGACTCATAGAACAGGTTCCGGCAATTTCGTCAGCAAAGATAAAAGTAATAATGTAGTAGAGTCAGCGAATTTTCATAAAGGAGTAAGAGGTGATAATAATAAGCCTAAGAATTCAGTGGTTCAAAATAATTTCCATGCTAGTAACAATGGAAGATTCACGGGTAAACCTGGTACTCGTGTATTTTCCAATGGAGGTAGTACTGGAACGAGAAACAATAATGTGAAGACTTGTTTCTGGTGTAAGAAACCCGGTCATTTCCAAGCTCAATGTCAAGCCAGAACAGATTATCTTCAAAAAAATAATCCTGTGGCTTTAATGCCAAGTACATCTCCTGACGTAAAATTACCCATAATTAGTAGTGATAGTGGTAGTAATTGTACGCCTGGGGATGGAAATAATAATCCACAGGAATGACTGAAGTATGATAAATACATATGGCCTGGTAAAGTAATATATAATTCTGTCATTATTGATGTTAAGTTCTTGAGAGATACAGGGTCTGCTCGTTCGTTAGTGCTGGAAAGCAGTTTGAAGGGTTTGGTGAAGTATTCAGGGAACTTTATTGTTCTGGGAGGTTTCCCGAACACAATAGTTTCGGCTCCTTTAGCAGAGGTAATGTTGTCATTCCCTGGGTATTATGGAAAGATCGAGTTGGCCGTTGTTGAGAGTCTTCCTATAGCTGGTATTGATGGCATATTAGGAAATGATATGGTTAATAGTGATGGCCAGGAATTATTTCCAATATTGTCAATCAATAAGTGTCCAGTGGCGGTTACCACTAGAGCGGCAGCAAGAGCTGCAGACTTACTAAATAATGATGAAGAGTTAAATTTGAGTAGTTTAGAGGTAGACGTAGATGTAGGAAGACCCGGGTCAGTAGTAAGTAATGTAGTAAGTAGTGATAATATAATTCCAGATTGGGATCGAACAGCTTTTATTGAAGCCCAGAAAAGAGAGTATAATTTTAATTTGGGTGATACGTCTGACTTGACAAAGCCTCGATTCTGGGTAAAAAAGGGCCTGTTATATAGGGTGAGTCGTCCCCTGGTTGCTAATGATCCCCAAGTATCTCGTATTGAGCAAATAGTGGTGCCTTCTCACTTTCAGAGACAAATATTAAATATATCTCATGATGATGCATTCTCTGGTCATTTTGGTGTCTGGAAGACGTTCCGTCGGTTGGCTAAATGTTTTTGGTGGCCAGGAATGAAATCGTCAGTAAAACAATATGTGAAAGAATGTCCAGTGTGCCAAGTGGTAGGTAAACCTAATCAGACAATTGTAAAAGCACCTTTATATCCTATACCAGCTATTGGCGAGCCATTTAGTGAGCTAGTAGTTGATATAGTAGGTCCCCTGCCTAAAACTAAAACAGGTTTTATATATTTACTGACTGTGATGGATCGGGCATCGCGATTTCCCGAAGCCATTCCCATGAAGAAAATCACATCTAAGGCTGTATTTGACCAGTTGGTAATTTTCTTTTCGAGGTATGGAATCCCTCGTAAGATACAAACTGATTGTGGAACTAATTTTACTAGTAAGGAATTTCGAAGTAAGTGTACAGGTCTGGCCATTCTGCACACTACTAGTGTTCCTTACCATCCAGAGAGTCAGGGAGTGGTGGAAAGATTCCATCAGACTCTTAAATCAATTTTAAGGAGATTTTGCTATGAGCATGGAGAGGAATGGGATAAGGGTCTTCCTTTTGCTCTCTTTGCTCTTAGGAGTCATCCAAATTCATCCACGGGCGTGGCTCCTTTTGAGTTAGTCTTTGGACATAAAATACGGGGTCCTTTAGAAATTCTATATGAAATTTTGGAGTCCGATCAAATAAAGGAAACGAACGTGGGTGAATTTGTTGATAACCTTAAAGAAAAACTTTCTAGCGCCTGGAAGTTTGCTAGAGAAAATTTAGCTAACTCTCAGGCTGCTATGAAAAGTAATTATGACAAGAAAACTCGAGCACGGTCGTTTGAGCCTGGGGAATTAGTTTTGGTGTTGGGTACTGATTCGGATAACTTCCTTGAACCCAGGTATAAGGGGCCTTGGAAGGTGTTGAGGAAGTTATCTGATCTTAATTATGAAATAGAAGCTCCCGGGACCAAACGAAAGTGTCGAATTTTTCACATTAACCGACTGAAACCTTATGTCTCTAGTAGATCTGATACTTTGGAAACCGGGTATGATTCGATTTCTTTGGTGGCAGAGGTGCTTCCTGATGGATCTGAGGAAATAATTAATCAAGTACCTTCGGATGCTCTATCTAAGAATGTGCAATGTTTGGATGGGTTGGATGAGCATCTGAAGCATCTTGATCTAAATCAAAGAAGGGAAATGGAAGGTTTAATTCATTCTTTTTCAGATTTGGTTAGAGACTCTCCCGGATTGACTAGTTTAATTGAACATGATGTGGTAGTAGGAGAAGCTTCACCAATTAAACAAAGCCCTTATAGACTAAATCCCACTAAAATGGATATAGTCAATAAGGAAATAGAATATATGTTGAAGCATGATTTGATACAACCTTCTGTTAGTCCTTGGAGTTCCCCTATAGTATTGGTGAAGAAATCCGATGGACAGTATCGGATGTGTGTGGACTATCGCAAAGTTAATACGCATACTAAAAATGATTCCTTTCCCCTTCCTAGAATTGACGACTGCATAGACCGCATTGGTTCAGCAAAGTATATCACAAAATTGGATTTGCTCAAAGGCTACTGGCAAGTTCCTTTGTCCAATCGAGCAAGAGAGATTTCAGCATTTGTCACCCCATTCGGCTTGTATGAATGCAAGGTCATGCCTTTTGGGATGAGGAATGCTGCTTGTACTTTTCAAAGATTAATGAACCGTGTGGTCTGTGGATTAGAAGGTACTGAGATTTACATTGATGATCTTGTTGTCCACAGTAATGATTGGAAAACTCATTTACTCAGATTACGTAAAGTTTTTGAAGCTCTCCGTGCTGCGGGTTTAGTCATTAACCTCGCTAAATGCGAATTTGGTAAAGCTAAAGTTGTGTATCTGGGTCATGAGGTTGGTCTGGGTCATATAGCACCAAAACAGGCTAACGTCGAGGCTATATCTAATTTAAAGAGACCGTGCAATGTCCGAGAAGTTCGAAAGGTGTTGGGTATGATGGGATATTATAGAAGGTTCGTTAGGAACTTTTCTGACATTGCCCGTCCCCTGAATGATCTTTTACAAAAAATAAGAAATTCATTTGGACTAGTGATTGTGAAGAGGCATTCATTAGAATTAAGACTATTCTCATGTCTAAACCGATTTTGGTTTCTCCGAATTTTCAAGCTCCCTTTATAATTGCTGTTGACGCTAGTGATATAGGTATTGGAGGAGTTCTCTTTCAAAAGGGCGAAGACAAGGAGGTGTACCCAATATCCTACTACAGCAAAAAGTTGTTAACGGCAGAGCGTAAGTATTCAACTATTGAGAAAGAGGCTCTTGCCCTGATCCGTACCATATCTCATTTTAAACCATACTTAACTAATCTTTCTTTTCCAGTGGAGGTATGGACGGATCATAATCCGTTGGTGTTTATTGAACGGATGAAAGGGTCTAACCAAAGAATTTTACGTTGGGCCTTGCAACTGCAAGAGCTCTACTTGGTAATTAAGCATATTAAAGGAACTGATAATAAGATCCCAGACACCTTGTCTAGGATGTAAAGTGTTTTTTTTTTTTTTGGTCTTTCCCTGCCTCTTTCGCCCTGCTCGTTCCTCTTTGTGTTCATTTAGAGTGAAAGCAAGTGCTAACTTTATGGTTTATTCCGACATTGCTCGGTTGTTTCGTTTATTTATGCGATATTTTTTTTTTTTGCCAGTGTTGTTCTTAGTTTAAGTATTAGCTGTAAGAAATATTCTGTTCTATATTAGTCTTAGTTTCTTATTAGCAGATAGATAGCTCTTTGTGCCATTTATTCTGACTTTAAGTTTTAGAAAGGACTTTCGGAATTTCGGAACTTTATCATTTTCTGTGATTTAATACATTTTGCTCTTGGCTTTAGGTTTTTTTTTTTCAGGTTCTGTGTTTAGTTAGACTGTTTATATCTTTGTATGTTTGAGTTATATTTAATGCTGACCTTTTTGTTTCAGGATGTGTAATGCACCATTGTGTGTACTGTATTATATAATCCTATGCATGTTTATATTAAGGTTATCTTTACTTTTGAGATTTATTTTATTTTTAGATTTAATTGATTCTTTAGGATGTATAAAATTTTTTACTCTATTTGATTAAAAAATTTTTGTAGGGGGAGAAAGGTATTAGATTAAAGTAAATTCATTATAATTTGATTATAAGTTGTT
>NC_090747.1:110570145-110575145 GCF_036898095.1 Palaemon carinicauda | reverse complement strand
ACGTGAAGAAGAAACACGTCACCGTTCTCTGTGAGACTGAACTTAGTAGAGATGGGCCGAAGCCGATGAGCCTACTACAGGTTGGTTATCGTTGTTATTATTATTATTATTATTATTATTATTATTATTATTATTATCATTATTATTAATGTTGTTTGTTGATTTTGCTGTTTAGACATTTTTTCCAATTACGCACAGATCCCATGTGGGGTAAACTTTCATTAGTTTACTCTATAATAACGATTTTATCTGTATTTATGCCAATTTCTTATTTTCAATAGCTTGCTCTTTAATCATAAGTTTTTCGTACCTATAGAAAACATTCATTTTCTAATCGAGTCACTTTCATAAGTTTGATCATTTTATTTTGGTACACCTAACCGAGATGTACAGTTGGACACATGGATTCCTGACCCACCTCGCTCTGAGGAGGTGCACACCGTCACACCCTTACTGTGGGGCGAGTAACCAAACAGATAGTGTAGGCAGAGGTAGTGGGCGGGGTTACACGCAGGAACTCTAAGCGTAGTAAGGGTGTGGCAAGGTTGGCTTTCTCAGAGCGAGGTGTACCAGGATATCCTGTGTCCAACTGTACCAGACCCGTAGGGTCTCAAGTCAAAGATGACATTTCAATCAATTTATTTTTGAAATACTTTTATCCATAAGAAAGACTGTTCAATCCTTTCAATAAGTTTAATATTTGATTAAAACCTTTCAGAGGTTCATAATGCAGTCAGCACATCAAGGAATTTTCTCTTCCTTTTTAAATAAATGAAAAAAATATATAGAAATTCACTAAAAAATTTTCTTTTTTGGTTTTAGGGCGTGGCTCAGAACCACTGAATCAGTTATTGAGAATTTATACCTTGACTAGTGTACGCAACCCGTCATAAACGACGGGCAAATATTTATATAGATTTATACACAAAGACGCAACTCCCTCTCACCAGGGTATGACTACTCCCTCTCCCTTATCCGAGGGACGGGGAGGAACCAAGTAGTTATACATCTAGTAATGCCGATGAGCGTGACTAGGAAGTAAAATACACACACACACATATATATATATGTATATATATATATATATATATATATATATATATATATATATATATATATATATATATATATATATATATATCCAGACACTTGTTCTTTATTGTATAGAGGAGATTAAGGAATATATTTCACGAAATTTTCACCTTTGATTTTCACATTTTCTTTAGGAAGAATCAGCAGTATCTCAATTATCCTTAAGTTCACAGCATTGCTTTGCTAATAGAATAATTCAATCTTCATCTATCTTCAAAATTTATTTTCTTTTCCAACAAAACTTTTTTTCCCAGCCATAATTTGCTCAGAATCAAAGTTATTATCAACCCGAGTATAAAATTAGAGACCAAAGATTTCTTAAACTGAAAATGTTAACCTAGAGACTTGTTTATTTTGCAATATGTACAAAGACTAGCGTGAGAACTACCCTTGTGTCCTTTGGACTTGTTAACAAGTTCAACAGTCGTGTTGACATGAAGAACGGTGTTTCAAACGTTTATGATGTTGTACAGACTTCGGTAACGTGGTATATTTTCTGTTTTATATATATATATATATATATATATATATATATATATATATATATATACATATATATATACTGTATATTATATACATATATATATCATCTATATCTATATATATACTGTATATATATATATATATATATATATATATATATATATATATATATATATATATATATATATATATATATACATATGATATAAATAACATATATATAAATATATATATATATATATATATATATAAATAAATTACATATATACAGTATATACATATACATACATATATATATATATATATATATATATATATATATATATATATATATATATATATCCTTTCTGAGTAAGGACACCTTAACGTTATGGAGTAGTTTGTGTATCGCCACGATCAGCAAAGCTGTACTAATCAGAGCCACCCATACTAGGTTGATTTGCTGTAAGCGATCAGATTAAAGACTCCCACCATCACCAATCCGCGGTGGCCAGCGTGGTGATGAATACGGCCAAAATCAAGACGAATTGACATGTCTGAGGCTTTTGTGCTGCAGTGTATGTTAATTTTTTTATACTATGCATACACTAATCAGTTTCCTCTCTTTAGCTCGTTAATAATAAACTTGAAAAGTGATTAATTCATTGATTTTGAATGATCTGGCATCCTGACATCGAAGTTCATAGACGCAAAAACATGATAATAATAATATTAATAAAAATAAAAAATAAATAATAATAATTAAAACTGTTAATGTTGCTATGGTCCTCAATAAAAAAAATAAAAAAACCAAATTATAAAAAATCAGCGAAATATATAAATACAAAAATGTTTAATAATAATAACAATATTAATACAAACTAAAAATAATATTAATTAAAACTGTCATTGTTGCTATGGCTCTCAATAAAAAATAACAAACCCAGCTTAAGAAAAATCAGCGAAAGACATAAATAAAAAAATTATGATAATAACAATATTAACAAAAATAAAAATAAATAATGATTAAAGCTGTTATTGTTGTTAAGTCTAAATAAAAAAAATAACAAACCCAACTTAAGACAAATCAGCGAAATACATAAATGCAAATATAAGTTCTTACTAGAACCTTAAATGAGTTATCACATCTGTCCCCATTTCCTCTCCACAGGCACAAGGTCCTTTCATCGTATTAGTGGTGGGCTTCATCGCCGCAGTCTTGATCCTTATCGCCGAGGTCCTTTGGCAAGTCATCCATAGAAATCCTGTCGTCTAGAAGTTATAGTGACTCACTGTATCGACTAGAAAACTTAATGGACCTGTCTATCAAATAGAAATCATATACTAACACAGTTTATCAATTATAAATCCTATTGAGTCTGTCTATCATCTAGAAATCCAGTACTAATTTAATTTATCAACTAAAAGTACTATTGGGCCAGTCTGTGAACTAGAAATCCTGTTGAGCCAGTCTGTGAACTAAAAACTCCATTGACTCAATCTATGAACTAGAAATCCTACTAACTCAAGTCTATCAAATAGAAACTATATACTAACTCAGTTTATCAATTATAAATCCAATTGGGTCATTTTACAACTGGAAATTCTATGCTAACTTAGTCCATCAACTGGAAGTCCTATTGGGCCAATTTATGAACTAGAAGTCCTATTGGGCTAGTCTATGAACTAGAAGTCCTATTGGGCCAGTCTATTAACTATAAAACCTACTGAGATAGTCTATGAACTAAAAATTCCATTGGTTCAATCTATGAACTAGAAATCCTACCAACTCATTTATTAAGCCAATCCATCTACTAGAAAACTTATTGGGTCAGTCTACCAACTATAAATCCTATTGGACTGGTCTTTAAACTAGAAATTCCATTGGCTCAATCTATGAACTACAGTAGAAATCCTACTAAATCAATCTGTAAACTAGAAATCCTACTGAACCAGTCCATCAACTAGAAATTCTATTAGACTGGATTATAAGCTAGAAATTCCATTGGCTCAATCTATGACCTACAGTAGAAATCCTACTGAATCAGTCTGTAATCTAGAAATCCTATTGAACCAGTCCATCAACTAGAAATCCTATTGATCCAGACAATCAACTAGAAATCCTATCAATCGCAAATCCTAGTGTCTAGATCCCACCCATGACATTTAATATTCCGTCTTATCTTCGATCCTGGTATCAGGCTGTCCGTAACATGCTCCTATGCTCAATTTTTTTCAACGAGGCGCATTTGCACCGAGTCGCAGCGGTGCCCGTTTAGCTCGGAAAAGTTTCCAGCTATCTGATTGGTTAGAATTATCTCGTCCAACCAATCAGCGATCAGGAAACCTTTCCAAGCTAAAAGGGCACCCCTTTCTAAAAAGAATTGACTATAGGTATTATACAGGAAGTATTCCTACAGTGATTTCGTTTGGTAATAGTTTATACTTTTCAGTTAAGACACCAGATAATATCATAACAAAATTGAGTATACAATGTAAAAGCGAAACACTGGTATATTTTGGTCTAATAAATATTCGATCAATGCATCAATCAGTTGATCCATTAAGCCTAACATTTCTTTAAAATGACAGGAATTTTACTAATTGTTTATAATTTTTCAGTGAAGACATCATACGATTTTATACCAAATCTGATTATAAAATGTAAAAAGCGAAACACTGGTATATTTAGGTTTAATAAATATTCCATCAATGCATCTATCAGCTGATCCATTAAGCCTAATTTTTCTTTAGAATGACAAGAATTTTGCTAATTGTTAATACTTTTTCATTGAAGATACCATTAAGATTTGATATAAAATTTTAATATAAAATGTAAAAACGAAACACATATATGTTGGTCTAATAAATATTCGATCAATGCATCTATCAGCTGATCCATTAAGCCAAATTTTTCTATATAATAAAATGAAAGGAAATCATTTACGCCTTTTATATTTCCATTTTGTATCATTCAGTTCGGGCACTTTAGCAGCACAACATGGCTTTTACCGAGTTATCCATCCCAATACATACAGATTTATGCATTATTGGTTTGGTGAGAATAACACCTTTTTTAATCCGATTTACACTAAACCATTCTCTGCCCGGACAGGTACATTTGTCAGTGGGTAATTACGGCTGTGCTTACTTGCAAATTAAACGAATTGGGCTTATAATGATAATTGTCTATGATAACTTTCAAATTAATAATATCAGCCCAGTATGGATAAACATTAATTCGTGTAATCATTCTCTAATTATTTAACAAATAAGATAATTATACTACAATTTACATACATGTCCATTTGCACGGTTTATATAATCAAAAATCAAACCCATGGTTAGGTGGTTGATCGCTCGATTCCTGTTTGCTAGGTCCGTGGCCTACCAATCACCAGTCAACGGAGTTGTAGAAGGGGTATGCTAGTATCTGCTGGGTCAAG
>NC_090747.1:110531122-110564645 GCF_036898095.1 Palaemon carinicauda | reverse complement strand
AGAGATACGAATTTGTTTTACATCAATCAGTAAATACACGTGACACTGAATATTACCGACGACGCCACTGGAAAAATGAGAGAGAGAGAGAGAGAGAGAGAGAGAGAGAGAGAGAGAGAGAGAGAGAGAGACTTGCTCTTTATTATAAAGGGGATAGGAGCTCTTGACATTTAAAATATAACCAACAACATTATTTTCCTATTTAGATAAAGAATATTAACATCTCAAAATCCTCTTCCAATAATACTGTCATGGCTGACAGCCTGACATTCAAAATACGACCTCAGACCAAATTCCCCATCTAAGATCAGAAATGACAAATTATAATTATTTTTCTATTTCCAGAAATGAAATGGAAGAAGGTAAAAGTCCCTTTTTTGTAAATCTACTCTTAAGAGATGCCTCAAGAAGTATAGAATTATACTTATATTGATTTCTTATGGCTTATGAGATCTGAGACTTCTTTTCTCTTTATAAAGACGTTGGTTGTCTTCTTATGGATGTAGGAAGATGAGGTCCGTCGACCTCATTACATAAGGCAAGGCCTGTTTTATGAGGTTTTATGGATTCTGATGTTATGAGAATAACAGGTTAATAACGTTGAAAAGATAAATGTCAAAATCAGAAAGATGTAATTAAATAAAAACAATATATAGTGAATAGAAATGAAAAAAAGGGTATTTAATTAAAAACCTAAAATGTGGAATAAACATATGTGAAAAAAATGTTAGATAACTAAAAACCTAAAATGTTAAATAAATAAATATATGTGAAAAAAGAGTATTTAATTAAACACCTAAATTGTGGAATAAATAAATATATGTGAAAAAGAGTATTTAATTAAAAACCTAAAATGTAGAATAGATAAATATACAAGAAAAGAAAAAAAATTAAATACCCAAAATATGGAACAAATAAATATATATGAAAATAAAAAAAGTGTATTTAACTAAAAACCTAAAATGATGAAAGAACATAAAAACTAATTACGAACACGAATACAATTCGAAGACTCATCTGAAATGAGTAATGAGTCTTGAGGTAGGATCATTCCTCAGAGCGAGTCTTGGGAGGATTTCATTTTGATCTATAACAGCAATATGGCCGTCTGTTGGATGGCTCGGATACATTGATATTTCATCGTTTCCCTTTGACGGGTTCTATCTCCTAATGATTTGTCTTCTTAAGAGGAGAGAGAGAGAGAGAGAGAGAGAGAGAGAGAGAGAGAGAGAGAGAGAGAGAGAGGAGAGAGAGAGAGAGAGAGAGGAATTTGTTTTACATCAATCTATAAATACACGTGACACTGTATATTACTGACGATGCCACTGGAATATGAGAGAGAGAGAGAGAGAGAGAGAGACTTGCTTTACATTATAAAGGGTAAATGATCACTCGGCATTTAAAATATGACCAACAACATTATTTTCCTATTTAGATAAAGAATAAAAACTTCTTAAATCCTCTACCAATAATACTGTCATGGCTGACAGCCTGACATTCAAAATACGAGCTCAGACCAAATTCCCCATCTAAGATCAGAAATGAGAAATTATTATTATTATTCTATTTCCAGAAATGAAATGGAAGAAGGTAATAGTCCCTTTTTGTAAATCTACTCTTAAGAGATGCCTCAAGAAGTATAGAATTATACTTATATTGATTTCTTATGGCTTATGAGATCTGAGACTTCATTTCTCTTTATAAAGACGTTGGTTGTCATCTTACGGATGTAGGAAGATGAGGTCGTCGACCTCATTACATAAGGCAAGGCCTATTTTATGAGGTTTTATGGATTCTGATGTTATGAGAATAGCAGGTAAAAAAAAATCGTTGGAAAGAAAAATATGAAAATCAGCAAGACGGGATAAATGAAAACAATATATATTGTAAATATAAATGAAAAAAAAAAACTGAAAAATTATTCTGAAGCTAAGAGAATAACAGGTAAAGAACTCGGGAAGATAAATATCAAAATCAGAAAGATGTAATACATGAAAACAATATATATTATAAATATCAATGAAAAAACGGAGAAAATTATTCTGATGCTAAGAAAATAACAGGTAAAAAAACTCGGGAAGATAAAATATCAAAATCAGAAAGACGTAATAAATGACAACAATACATATTGTGAATATAAATAAAAAGAAAAACACGGAGAAAATTAATCACCTAAAATGCGGAATTAATAAACAAATAAATAAACAAATATATATATATATATTATATATATATATACTATATATAATATATATATATATATATATATATATATATATATATATAAATGTGGTGTGTGTGAAAATAAAAAAAATATAAATTAAAAACCTAAAATGTGGAAAAAATAAATATACGTGAAAAATGATATTCAATTAAAAACCTAAGTAGATATACGTAAAAAGAAAAAGAAAATAACAAATTAAAAACCCAAAATATGGAACAAATAAATATGTGAAAAAAAGTATTTAACTAATAACCTAAAATGTGGAAAGAACATAAAAAACAAATTACGAACAAGAATACAATTCGGAGACTCATCTGAAATGAGTAATGAGTCTTGAGGTAGGATCATTCCCTCAGAGCGAGTCTTGGGAGGATTTCATTTTGATCTATAACAGCAATATGGCCGTCTGTTGGATGGCTCCGGATACATTGATATTTCATCGTTTCCTTTGACGGGTTCTATCTCCTAATGATTTGTCTTCTTAAGGAGAGAGAGAGAGAGAGAGAGAGAGAGAGAGAGAGAGAGAGAGAGAGAGAGAGAGAGAGACTGAGAGAGAGAGAGAGAGAGAGAGAGAGAGAGAATATCATCTTCGCAGTTTTGTTTGTCAACCACCTTAAATTTTCACTGAATCTCCAACAATGTCGTATATTGGACGATGCCCTGGAAGAGAGAGAGAGAGAGAGAGAGAGAGAGAGAGAGAGAGAGAGAGAGAGAGAGAGAGAGAGAGAGAAAATCTTTACGTGTTTTTTGGAATAATCAGAAAATAAATGCGACACTGAAACTCCAATATTGGCATATTAATGACGATGAAATGAGAGAGAGAGAGAGAGAGAGAGAGAGAGAGAGAGAGAGAGAGAGAGAGAGAGAGAGAGAGAGAGAGAGAGAGAGAGAGAGAGAGCATCCTCTTCGCAGTTTTGTTTTTCAACTATCGTCAATTTCCACTGAATCTCCAAATTGTCGTATAATGGATGATACCACTGGAATGAGAGAGAGAGAGGAGAGAGAGAGAAGAGAGAGAGAGAGAGAGAGAGAGAGAGAGAGAGAGAGAGAGATCTTTACGATTTTGTTTTGGAATAATCAGAAATTAAATGCGACACTGAAACTCCAATATTGGCATATTAATGACGATGCCCTTGAAGAGAGAGGAGAGAGAGAGAGAGAGAGAGAGAGAGAGAGAGAGAGAGAGAGAGAGAGAGAGAGAGGAGAGAGAGGTTCTGTCGCCTCAAAACGGCAAGGAGTCCAGGAAGTAAATAACAAAAGCAATACCAGTTGCTAGGGGTTGAATAGCAAAGAATACTTTGAAGATATGATAATTAAAAAATTCTTTATAAAATTGTGATGAAATAAAATACTATATAAAAATGTTCACCTCAAAAAATATGAAAGAAATTTGGTATAGTAACCCAAGCTCTCAAAATATAGTCTTATAATCAAAACACAGGATTATAATGTTTTCAATTTCAGGCTTACTTCCAAACACAACAACAGCAATAAATACAGGCGTTTCTAGTCCAGTGCAGGACAAAGGCCTTAGGCATGTCTTTATTCATGTCCAACATAACAAAAAATACAGGCGTTTCTAGTCAACTGCGGACAAAGGCCTCAGAGATTTCCTTATTCATGTGCAACACAACATCAAAAAATACATGCGTTGCTAGTCAACTGCAGGACAAAGGCCTCAGACATCTCTTTATTCATGCCCAACACAACAACAAATACAGACGTTTCTAGTCCAGTGCAGGACAAAGGCCTCAGACATTTCCTTATTCATGTCCAACACAACAACAAAAAATACAGGCGTTCCTAGTCCACTGCAGGTCAAAGGCCTCAGGCATGTCCTTACTCCTGTCCAACACAACAACAAAAATTTAAGGCGTTTATAGTCCACTGCAGGACAAAGGCCTCAGACACTTCCTTATTCATGTCCAACACAACAACAACAAATACAGGCGTTTCTAGTCTAGTGCAGGATAAAGGCCTCAGACATATCCATATTCATGTCCAACACAACAACAAAAAATACAGGCGTTTCTAATCAACTGCAGGACAAAGGCCTCAGACATGTCTTTAATCATGTCCAACACAACAACAACAAATACAGGCGTTTCTAGTCAACTGCAGGACAAAAGCCTCAGACATTTCCTTATTCATGTCCAACACAAAAAAAAAAAAATTAAGGCGTTTATAGTCAACTGCAGGACAAAGGCCTCGGACATGTCCTTAACTATGTCCAACACAACAACAAATACATGCGTTCCTACTTCACTGCAGGACAAAGGCCTCAGACATGTCCTTAACTATGTCCAACACAACAACAACAAATACATGCGTTCCTACTTCACTGCAGGACAAAGGCCTCAGACATGTCCTTAACTATGTCCAACACAACAACAACAAATACATGCGTTCCTACATCACTGCAGGACAAAGGCCTCAGACATGTCCTTAACTATGTCCAACACAACAACAACAAATACATGCGTTCCTACTTCACTGCAGGACAAAGGCCTCAGACATGTCCTTAACTATGTCCAACACAACAACAAATACATGCGTTCCTACATCACTGCAGGACAAAGGCCTCAGACATGTCCTTAACTACGTCCAACACAACAACAACAAATACATGCGTTCCTACATCACTGCAGGACAAAGGCCTCAAACATGTCCTTACTCCTGTCCAATACAACAACAAAAAATAAAGGCGTTTATACTCAACTGCAGGACAAAGGCCTCAGACATGGCCTTACTCCTGTCCAACCCAACAACAAATACAGGCGTATATAGTCCACTGCAGGACAAAGGCCTCAGACATTTCCTTATTCGTGTTCAATACAACAACAAAAAATACAGGTGTTTCTAGTCCAATGCAGGATAAAGGCCTCAGACATGTCCTTACTCCTGTCCAACACAACAACAACAAATACAGGTGTTTCTAGTCCACTGCAGGACAAAGGCCTCAGACATCTCCTTATTCATGTCTGAGGTTTGGCCAGTTTTTATCACCACGCAGACAAACTGCAGATTGGTGATGATTGGAGAGTTTCGTCTGATCACTCACAGCAAACCAACCTAGCATGGGTGGCCTTGGCTAGTATAGAATTGGAGCTCACGGTGATACATAAACCTTTCACCACGTTAAGGTATCCCCACTCAACACATCACCAAGTAAATGGATTTATGAATTTAGGCCACATAGCTCAGCGTTGGGGCCAGCGGGGCCATTCTGCACTGTGATGAAACTGAGAGGAAAAATCTGTAGTTGTAATATAAATGGAGAAAATTAAGGCCTTTAGTTCGAAATTAGCTTTAATCTTTTCAAGAGTCCCGACAGATGGCGCTAGTATGCGCTTCTGGCCGGACTACATAACAGAATAAAACATAAACTAGAAAAACACTCAAGTACAGACCTCCACCACGGCAGCTTATTTCTCGAAACCAGCTTGCCTTTCACAGAATCAGTTTAAATCGTAGACGTATTTAAAGTCTGTGTCACAACCATGTATGAACTTGGGGTTAAGGTTAAATCATTCGACCTTGACCTTGACCTTTGACCTAGGATTTTCAAAATTGAATCACTTCCACGTCAATAATAATAATAATAATAATAATAATAATAATAATAATAATAATAATAATAATCCCTGAAAGTTCCACTACTCTACGAACAAAATTGTGGCCAGGAAGTTGTTCACATCCATTTATCCCCTCGTTGAAAATAAATCACTTATTCTTTAATGGAAAAAGATGAAAGCTATCATAACGCGTTTATTATTCAGATTATTCCCACGTATTTCATCAAGCCTTCGCGCACAGGAGCATTTCCATAAGAGGCCTCCTTCTTCCAGGCAAAATGAGACGCCTCAAGTGTGAAAACCTTTTGAACCTTCATCCTGTCGCATCTTGCCGGCAAAGGTTTTATCTTTTCAAATGTTGTTTTCGCGGTAAATAAAAAGCATTTCTAAAGATACTGGCTACAATAGCCATTGAAAAAACAGCAAGTTTTCTGTAGGAGTCAAAGGTCCTTTTAGCTAGATGCGAGACATCGAATAGGAAAACAAATATAGAGTCGTGGTCTTAAGATATCAAATGAAAGGGATTATACAAGTGCAGTGACAAAGTAGGGATCCATAGTTCTGTATGATAAGTTTCTTATAATTAAAAACAGAAAAGGTGCAATAAGGAGAAAAAAATCAAAATATATATATATATATATATATATATATATATATATATATATATATATATATATATATATACATATATATATACATATATACATATATACATATATATATATATATATATATATATATATATATATACATATATATATATATATAATTTCCGGTCTCTCTCCATACCTCATATAGGGGGTAGAAGTAGCAGTCATACACTGGTGAGAGGGGTACGCGTGTGTGCATATCTACTGTATATATATATTTATCCGTCATTTTTGACGGGTCGCTTGCACCAGAATATAATAACGAATATACAGTTCTGCGGATATATCTGAGGTTTTTATGCCAAAAGACCAAGCGCTGGTGCCGAAGAGGCCATTCCGTACCGAGGTACCGCTGAGGAAACCCATCCCCGAGTCGCACTTTGAATTTTAAGCTGTTTCTAGACCACTGCAGGACTAAGGATTCAGGCATGTCCTTATTCATGTCTGGGGTTTGGCCAGTTCTCATCACCACGGTGGCCACTTTGGATTGGTGATGGTGGGAGATTTTCATCTAAGCGCTCACTGCAAACCAACGTAGTATGGATGGCCCTGACGAGTACACCTTTGCTAATCCTTGCAATCCACAAACCCATTCACCGCTTTAAGGTATCCCCACTCAGAAAGGAAAAAATATAAATTTTAGAGATCAAATGTCCTTTAGGATAGATCTTAACTAAAGTAATCAACAAAGAAAAAGAATACAATTGATTTAAAGCCATATGCAGTCACACATAAACAACTGCGTCAAATGCAGTGAAGGATGTTATAAATCAACAGTAAAAAAACGATAAGACACAGCAGGTGGCGAGCGCCGTCTGAGATATTCCAAAATTTCCACCACATAACTCTCACAAAACTTTTCAATATGTTTTTGCATGACTCTCTGCAATTTGCCCACTGATCATAACACCAAAAATAGCTTTATGTTGGTTTAAACGAATAAAATAGAACATATGCATCCATATTCATCTTAAAAAAACTTCTGAGGCATAGCTTATGTATGCACAATAATAAAGGGACAACTGTATATATGTATATATGTATGTATGTGTGTATATATATATATATATATATATATATATATATATACCTTTATATATATATTCAATGATAAAGGGACTACTGTATGTATGTGTGTATGTATGTGTGTGTATATATATATATATATATATATATATACAATAATAAAGGGACTACTGTAAGTATGTGTATATATGTGTATATATATATATATATATATATATATATATATATATATATATACAATATATATTTCTGTATATATGTACGTATGTATGTCTACGTATACATACATGTGTAAACGTACGTGTCAATACATAGAAATGCAGATATCTAGGGAAAAAAAAACCAGGAAAAAAGGTTAAGAGTATCGCGAAATTACATTTGATGACGCAACTGAAACAAATTACAGAAGTTATACAATTATCGAAGAAACCATTAAACATCTTTATCGATTTTCGGTTATGAGACTTCAAAGAACATTTTGCCGATATGAGTTCGATAGCTTATAATATTACTAAAGAAATAAATAAGATAAACGCATAGTAAGTCAATCGAGTATTAGATAATATAAGTAATTACATGGGTAAATGAAGGTAGATAAGTATAAGGATACTATAGGTTATTATATGGGTAAATGAAGGTAGATAAGTATAAGGGTACTGTAGGTTATTATATGGGTAAATGAAGGTAGATAAGTATAAGGGTACTGTAGGTTATTATATGGGTAAATGAAGGTAGATAAGTATAAGGGTACTATAGGTTATTATATGGGTAAATGAAGGTAGATAAGTATAAGGGTACTATAGGTTATTATATGGGTAAATGAAGGTAGATAAGTATAAGGGTACTTACCACGTTTGATTGTGTTTTCCAAATCAATCGAGTAATAGATAATATAAGTAATTATATGGGTAAATGAAGGTAAATAAGTATAAGGGTACTTACCACGTTGGATTGCGTTTTCCAAAGGGTAGAATTCACGGGATCCCGACATTGCAGAGGACTCATCGGTACCTGTAATATGAAATTCAAATAAGTAATCAATTAAATATTATGAAAATATTTCTAATACATCATTATATAACAAAATATATTTACATTTAATTAGAACGACACCATACGATAGCTAATGGGTAAATTATAATAACCCCCATATGATGATGATGATGATGATAATAATGATAATAATAATAATAATAATACGATTAATATAATAATAATAATACTAATATAATAATAATACTATTAATATAATAATAATAATAATAATAATAATAATAATAATAATAACATAATAATAACAACAACAACAACAACAATAATAATAATAATAATAATAACATAATAATAACAACAACAACAACAACAACAACAACAACAACAATAATAATTACAAATATGGGGGGAAATATAACGTGGTGTAAGGGTTTCCGTATCGTCATGATTAGCAAAACTGTACTGGTAAGGCCACCCATACTAGGTTGGTTTGCAGTGAGCGATCAAACTAAAGTCTCTCACCATCACCAATCAGCACTGGCTAGCGTGGTGGTGAAAACTGGTCAAAGCCCACACATGAATTGATATGTCTGAGGCCTTTGTCCTGCAGTGGACTAAAAGCGACTGTATTTGTTGTTATTGTTGTAAAGTAGGGAAGCTAAAAGGTAGGTGTAACTAGAATAGTGCCTACAGTGAACCGTTTGGGGTGCGTTGATAGTACTATCCCTTCTCTGATTGTATTAACCCTCTCCGAAGGACGATATAGTAAGGAGTATAAAAGCTAAAAAGGCGGGGAGTGAGGGGGGGGGGGGAATAAATACCATACAATTCCTTGCATGAGCAAATTACGAGCCATTGCAACGATCGAGCTGGTAATACAATTGCTGTCTATTATAATGTATTAAGAAGCCTCATTTACCTATCAAAGTTATGTAAGTTAACAAAATGTAACTTGTATTGTATCTAAACTTATTCATAAGTCCGTAATGTTTGCAATTATTCATGTGGGAAATACATATAGTGTAGGCACGTGTTGAGATGGATGGTGGGGAGGGAGTGACGAGGGCTTGGGAGGAACCTGTAAGGGGGGTAGATGGAGAGGGAGACAGAATTAGATGGGGAGATTAGGTGAAGGAGGAAATGGAAAGAAGAGGTTTGCTGGAAGAAGGCATTGGAGAGGGCGCATCAGGCAACCGACCCCTTAATGTAAGGGTAAGGTGAAGGATGATATGGAGAGAAGAGGTTTGGTAGAAGAGGATGCCTTTGATAGAAGGCATTGGAGAGGGCGCATCAGGCAACCGACCCTTTAATGTAGGAATAACTGTGGGAATGATGTGGGGAATCCATAATAAAAAAAAAGCCTATGAATAAAAAAATTGATATATAAATATAATTTCACCTTTCAACGCAAATATTCAGATGTAGCTTTACTATTATCAGTTAATATTTTCCATGCCTAATTAAGGCATGGGTCAAAATTTGCATCATAATTG
Source organism: Palaemon carinicauda (assembly GCF_036898095.1). NCBI lineage: Eukaryota > Metazoa > Arthropoda > Malacostraca > Decapoda > Palaemonidae > Palaemon > Palaemon carinicauda. The sequence goes on along the minus strand of NC_090747.1, from coordinate 110,554,684 downwards.
AAAATGATGAATAGCTTATTACCACCATTTATATCTATAACTTGTTTATGATTATGGGCACCATTTATAAACATATTTTTCAAAAGCCCAAGGAATATCAAAATCATTCAATAATAAAATTCGAAGCAAATTTTGAATAACTGAAAATCATAGAATTCAATTCTTAGGATTTCTCACGGTATCTACCAGAGCGTAATTCCAACTAGAACGGGCACTTGGTAGAGCGCATACCTTCGCCACGGCCACTTTTGTCACTAAGAAAACTGATGAATTATGCACACTTTGGCACTATTTTCATTGATATAAAATAAAAATTATCTACGATAAGGTAAAAAAGACGATTTTGACATTTTTGTGACCTTGACCTTGATTTTTGATCAAATCATTCCCAAAATCTAATCAAATTATCCGAGGATCAAAGCCAATCCTCCCATAAAATTTCATATTCGCCCACTAGTGCACATTTTGGCACGTTTTATGGAAATCAGATAAAAATTGGCCATGATATAGCAAAAAGACGAATTTGACCATTTTGTGACATTGACCTTGACTTTTGACTCAATCACTCTCAAAATCTAATAAAATTGTCCTTGAATCATGGCCGATCATCCCACCAAATTTCATAAGATTAGGTCAAGTAGGTTTTAGGATATGCGAATCACATACACAGATAAAAAAAAAAGATCCAAATTTCGTGAGAGCAAAGATATTTTGACCTTTTTGTGATCTTGACCTTGATCAGGTTGTATATCGTAAGATATCGAATTGAATTACTCAAATTTAAGCACTAGTTTCACGCAAATCGGATGAAAATTGACCACGATATAGAAAAGGACGTTTTTGACCTTTTCATGATCTTGAAATTTTGACCCAATCACTCCCAAAATCTAATAAAATTAACCTTGGATCATGGCCAGTCATCCCACCAAATATCATGAGATTTGCCCGCGATATCGCAATAAGACATATTTTACCTTTTGGTGAACCTGACTTTGATCATGTGTTATATCACAAGATAGGCAATTGAATTATACATATTTTGACGTTAGTTTTATGCAAATCGGATAAAAACTGACCATGATATACCATGATATTTCCTTTCCTCACTGGGCTATTTTTCCCTATTGGAGCCGTTGGGCTTATAGCATCTTGCTTTTCCAACTGGGGTTGTAGCTTGGCTAATAATAATAATAATAATAATAATAATAATAATAATAATAGGTTTTTTACCTTTTCGTAACCTTGACCTTGACCTTTGTCCCAACCACTCCCAAAATCTAACCAAACTGACCTTGGATCATGGCCAATCATCCCACCAAATGTCATCAAATTCGGCCCAATAGTTTTCGAGTTGTGGGAATCACAAAAAACACACATACAAAATACACGTATATCAAAACATAACAACAACAACTTATAGTGGGGGAAAATATAATGTAGTGAAAGGGTTTGCGTCTCGTCAAGATCAGCAAAACTGTACTAGTCAGGCCAGTAATCCTTTGAAGAACATTTTAGCATCATAAGAATATCTGATCTGCAGGTATTTATTTTTTCCGCCACAGCCATAATAAGTAAAACAAAATAAATATAAAGTGCTTCAATTTCTTACACATGCTTACATGTTTTTGAAAATATATTTATAAATAACAATGATATTGGATATCAAATCTAGACTGAAAATCTCTCGAAACTCAGAAAAAATAATAGTTTTATTCTAATATAATTTGTCTAATCTATTTCTGTACGTCTGACAGGTCCACATACATTAGAAAGTAGATTCCCCTAAACCACATTTCATCCAAGTGCTTTTCAATCGAGTCTAACATGAAATAAAAAAAAAAAATCATCTTCATTGTGTGTCTTTTGTACTCGTGTAAACCTATATAAACCTTATAAATTGATAAAAGCTAGTAAAAAATATCGATAGTCACATTAATTTTAATCTGAATGCATGAAAGAAAGCACTAGGCCTAGGCCAAATTATAGTGTGTATATACACACATATATGGTTATTGAAATACAGTACGCATAATTAATATATATATATACAGTATATATATATATATACATATATATATATGTATATATATATATATATATATATATATATATATATATATATATATATATATATATATATATATATATATATATAGCGTATGGTGTTTAAAGCCGCATGTGAAAAGGCTGCAGGTATATAGATAATGTGCGAGCCTCCAAGTTGAAAAAAAAACAAAAAACGAATTGGCTAATCTCTGATTTAATATTTTCATTTAATTTCGGATTTATCATAAACGTTTTCAATATTTCTATTGTTTCAATTGTCCTATAACAACTACAGTGCAGGAAGTTGTTGTCTCTATCAACAATTTTCCTATAGCTATTTTATAGGATATATGAGATTGGCCGATAAAAATCAATAGCGAGTCGTAGGACATTGGACACCCATTACAACTATGGGGAAAACCTCTTCAATTGCAATATGAAGTAAAAATTGAAAGGTTGAACAACAGAATGGATGAAAGTAAACGTGAACGAAGTGGGTGAAGCTATATAAGAATTTACAGGTCTCTTACAAAGACCTATAAGTCATGCCTATAATAACCCAACATTTGTTTATAGATAAAAAGCTAAACATGCATATACACGAATCTGTAATATACTGTACTTCTAAGTTACCATGTTTAATCCTTTGATGTATTTTTACCTACTAACTAAAGCGTCTCTCAAAATGAATAAAAAATATCGTAACGTGTTGATAAACAATTTCCTAATAGTTCTCATCCGATTTAATAATCAATATTACTATTTTTCCATGATAAAACATCCCCACATTGCAATTCTTGTTGCAAAATAAGAATAAAACAAATAATGGATGTCATACGGGGCTGTACAGTATAGGTCAAAACAAAAGAATGCAATTCATGCGCATTTCACATACGGCAAAGCCGCTACTGTTCTATAAACTGCATAAAAAATACAGTAAACCTTTTATTTGTAGCCATTTAATACCTTCACAGTATACTTAGCAGACGTGTTACAATTAATTTGGAAAATATATGGAGCTTTTCTTCAATTTCCCACATGAATACGGCATTGGTTATATCGGCTCCTAGGCCAGTGGTTAAAAATTTCTTAATTTTAGATACAATTTAAATCATACCTGGCACATCCATCCTTCTTCATATTGTTGTTCTCTCTTAAGCAATATACGTCCTATCCATAGCTATTTTCGAGATATCCCAAATACAGAATTAAAGGAGTTATAGGCCAATTTCAGGGACGTAAATTTGAACACACAGACACAAGAGGATATAGGAGGCAACTGACAACAACAGTTCAGGTTTGCCAGGTTGGCCTTTTTTCAGGCCAAAAAAATCTCAAATATGGCCTTTTTTCGTGGCTAATATCTCAATTTGGCCTTTTCGAAATTGATTGGCCACAAATCCTATATTTTTACCCCTTTTTCTACTAATGGTTTGGCCTTTTAAAGCTTAAGTTCTTTAAAAGTTGGCCTTTTCTCTATTAAAAAACCTGGCAACCCTGCAACAACTTAAGTTTTAGCTTTGCCGGTCAGTGTTGCCAACCCATGCGATGATGCATCCTATGAAATTAGTAGCTTATGTGACGAATACATATAGTAAGCTATGATTATACATAAATTATACATATAATAAATCTACATATACGTTTCTGCCGGTGGATAAAGTAATTTATTCGTTATTTTAAAAAAAATCAGGAGTTTGTGGCATTTACGGATGGTTGGCAACCCTCGTCGTTTGCAAGACTCAAGAACTTCGGCGTTCGGCCTCTCAGTTTAAATTTTGTAGTGAAGTGTTAACCGTCGATTTTGAACGTATGAATATCAAATTCAAGCCATAAGGCGTTACTGCCGAATTGCCGGTTGCATTGCCCAAGGCAATCCGCTATGGGATGGTTTTGCCAGTCACGGTACTACGGTAGACAGTGACCACCTTTCGGTAGGCGGAATGGCGGGGCTCATGACAGCCATTTCTTTAGGTTTGTACCTTTTATTATTAGAGTTGTTTATGCTTCCAGATTATTCTGCTTTTGAAAAGCATATTTATAGATTATTTTTAGATAGATTTTGTGTATTTCGTATATTTCAGCAAGTCTATTAGGCTATAATTTTCTTGGCGAGTATAGCCTACCGCTGTTGCCATTTCTCCACTTGAAATCTATAGTTATATCCAAATATGAATTAACAAAAAGAACTTTATTAACACCTGCATATAAGACTATAATTTAAAGGTATTACGGGACGATTTATATAGAAATTAACATATTTATTTTGATATTAAAGAACCTTAGTGTCATTGCAAGTTTCGGTACCCTATGTTAGGTTAAGTCAGGATATCTCACTTGGGCCTCGTAATTATTTTGGACGTTTTACCACAGAAATATAACTTTAACTTTTTTTGTTATTCTCGTGATGTTTACTCTTTTTTGTATGCGTATTTTTAACTAGTATGAAGTATTACATAGGCTTAGTATGAATAGCGAGTTGCTTAAATCAAAGCAGATTTTGTTTTTATCATTATACGAAATGTGCCCTTCTCATATCGATAGGAAATGGTGGTTATATATATATATATATATATATATATATATATATATATATATATATATATATATATGCATATACATATATATATATATATAATATATATATCTATATATATATAATATATATATATATATATATATATATATATATATATATATATATTTATATCCTTTAATATTGCCAGAAAAATTTAAATCAATCAATCAATCCTTTAATACAATTTAACTAGTAATTCTACATCCGGAATATAATGAATGCATGTTTGTATATTAAAGTTTGTAGATTATACACATATGTTTACACTTTCAAATATCTAGGCTATTGGCTTCCAACATTGTCTAAACGTATATATTATTTCGAATTTGGATGATATATATATATATATATATATATATATATATATATATATATATATATATATATATATATATATATATATATATATATATATATGATAAGTCGTACTACCCTTACCAAGATTTGAATCCAGGTCTAGGCATGAGATATATAATTACCACCAAATTTTGAACCATCTCTGTCTAGGCCTAAGTTCAAATGCTGGTCTGGGTAGTAGGAGGACTTTGCGTGATTTCCTTATAGGTGTTAGTTTTTCCTAAGGTAAAAGGTTTTTGTATTGTTAATGAGTGCAGATTTGTGAAATATATATATATATATATATATATATATATATATATATATATATATATATATATATATATATATATATATATATATATGCTCAAACCTTTTCACCACGTTAAGGAATTCCCACTCAGATATATATATATATATATATATATATATATATATATATATATATATATATATATATATATATATATATATATATATCAAATATATATCTGAGTGGGGATTCCTTAACGTGGTGAAAAGGTTTGTGCATTGCCATGATCAGCAAAGTAGTACAGGTCAGGGCCACCCTTACTAGATTGGTTTGCTGTGAGAGATCAGAGAAAAGTCTCCCATAACCCCAATCCCCAGTCGACCAGCGTGGTAATGAAAACTGGCCAAACCCTAGACATAAATAAAGACATGTCTGAGGCCTTTGTCCTGCAGTGGACTAGAAACGGCTGCATTTGTTGATGTGTTTGGTTTATGAAGTTTATTTTTTTATTATAATAAGTTATTATTATTATTATTATTATTATTATTATTATTACTAGCCAAGCTACAACCCTAGTTGGAAAAGCAAGATGGTATAAGCCTAAGGGCTCCAATAGGGAAAAATAGCCCAGTGAGGAAATGAAATAAGGAAATAAATAAATGATGGGAACAAATTAACAATAAATCATTCTAAAAACAGTAACAACGTCCAAATAGATATGGCATATATAAACTATAAACAACGTCAAAAACAGATATGTCATATATAAACTATAAAAAGACTCATGTTAGCCTGGTCAACATAAAAACATATAGGTGTGACTCAATATTTTCATCACAGCTGTTACCTTCCATATAATAATTGTGCTTTAAAATATGTACGGCATAGAAAGTTAATTTTATTGGGTGAATAACTGACTGACTTTTGCTCTTGAAATATATAGCATGGAACTTTGACTTTTCGGTTCTGAATGTATAAAAATATCGTATAATACTCGGTACACATTCTGATTTCTCGGGGTTATGCAATCTAAAACCGACTCAAAAATATTTATGAACGTGAAAATCGTTGAAAATTGTATACAACATTGACGAAGGAAATTGTTCGACTTTCTTAAATTTAGCTATTTTTGACGAATAATGTTTTATAGTATTTATTTATTTAGTCATGTGAAAGTGTTTTAATCAAAGGGAATGTCATCCACTCTTCTAGGAGGACACCCCAAAATGAAACCATTGTTCTCTTGTCTTGGGTAGTGCCATAGCCTCTGTTCCATGGTTTCCTACTGTCTTGGGTTAGAGTTCTCTTGCTTAAGGGTACACGCAGGTGCACTATTCTATCTGTTTCTTTCTTTGTTGCCTTTCCTCACTGGGCTATTTTTCCTATTCGGGCTCTTATAGGTCATCTAGCATCCTGCTTTTTTTCAACTAGAGTTGTAGCTTAGTAGGCCTATTCTAAATCTAATATCATACCTAATTTCAATTATTTAGGCTTTATTTATTACCGGCTCACTAATTTGTAATATTTATGATGAGAACATTAATTTTCCTTGCACGCCCTTATTTTATGGTCAAATAGGCCTACCAGTTATAGGGCCTTCAGAAATAGACAACTTAAAGTATGCCTACTACCGGCATCACTAGATTTCACTTTACGTTTCCAAAATTATTCTTTTTCAGCTGATGTTTCAGTTTCACATAAACTGAGACTTTACCGCTTGATCTTTTACCTCCATATATCCGAGAGTAGTGTCTGGTAAGGCTACGAAATCCTATTTTCTCCTGTATATATGTTAACTTCTTTTATCAAGGTCCCTTTCTGAGTGGTGATACCTTAACGTGGTGAAAGCGTTTGTGTATCCCCATGATCAGTAAAGCTGTACTAGTCAGGACCCCCCATACTGGATTGGTTTGCTGTGAGCACCAATCCACAGTGATGAAAACTGGCCAAACCCCAGAGATGAATAAAGACATGTCCGAGCCCTTTATCCTGAAGTTGACTATAAAAGACTGCATTTGTTGTATATCAAGGTATTATTCATTAGATAAAGTATAAAGTATCTAGGTTTCATAAGTTATCGTTTTGTGGTTTTGTCATACATCTTTAAAGTCGCCGTCAAAGATTGGAGGATATAGTACGGTACAGTAAAAAATAGCTAATATTATAGAGCTTACACAAAGTCTTGTACACTCGATCACTTACAGATTCATTAGTTTCACATTAAACCACTGAAAATATGGGTTAATATATGAATAAGGAAATGATGAGTTTACGAACATATATCAAGATATGGTTCATGAACGCTAATAAATTATTAGCATTTCATTGATAGAATGCATTCGATATTCCATTAGAAATTTAATAAAACGTTTTTAGAAGGGGTTTTATCTCTACCAAAGCGGAAACTTAAAAGAATTCGTATTGTCTTGCAATTCAAAGATAAAAAGCGTAGGCCTATAGGTGACTGTATTCAGATGTTCGTGGTCAGGAGCTTTTAAGAAATATTATTGCCAGATCAACAATACTTAGATAAGTATAAGTATTATGTAGCCTTCGAAACCTAAAACATGAACACTAGGACTGACAGTGAACTTTACAATTAAACCAAGTTGAACTCAGAATAATGTGTAGACTTGTATTGTATAATTTATAAATTTATTTTACGTGTTTATTTGTGGCATTAGGAATGAAGACAAACTACTGCTCACGTCCAAAATGTTTCAGAAATTTAAATTTACTAACTTGGAATTTAAATTAAATGATTGACATATCTTCCCAATAGGCCTAATTACTTGGTTCCACTTACCAAGTACTGTAGTAGGAATTTTTTCTTAATAGAAAGTATTATATTTGTTAGACGATGTCTATTGTCCCTTAAGAGCTCTGCTTGGTTTTGAAATACAGAGTTACTGTGTCTATCACTATCTCTGACCAAAAATGAAGAAATACAGTAGGTGTACAATGGGGCTCATGAATAATAAAGGCGTCTTATTTCATGCAAGCCAAAAATCATGATATCACAGAAATCATGAAATAAATATAACCAAACCTTTAGTCTGTTTAACTATACGTTATATTAGATAAATCATCTATTTCTAACATACAGTAGGAAAGCTAAATATGAAATGGCATTAGGCATACCTACAAGAGACGACAATCGCAGACTTTAAACGTATAGATAATACATTAAGAATTTATATTGATAAATAACATTTTACAAATTACGTACCTATATAGTTCTGATTAAGGCCTCCCATGCGCTGTTACTCGTTCGAGAATCTTTAAATGGAAAGCTAAAGGCGATGACGGTTGGAATTATTCGGTTTTAAATTGTTTAACCACCGCTAGATGGCAGTAACTTACGGGGCGAAGTCAACTGCTTAAGTCTGCGTCTCGCTAATTATGAATCATATGTACAGGGGTTATATGAATGATTTTAGATAAGAGTGTGGAATTATTATTATTATTATTATTATTATTAGCTAAGCTAAAACCATAGTTAGTAAAGCAGAATTCTATAAGCCTAGGGGCTCAAACATGAAAAAATAACCCAGTAAGGAAAGGAAATAAACTAGAGGAAAAGTAATGAACAATTTAAATGAAATATTTTAAGAACAGTAACATTAAAACAGAGTTTTCATGTATGATCTATAAAAAAAGAGACTTTCATCAGCCTGATATGCGGTATTCACTCTTTTCAAGCCGGCTAACACATGCAACGTGTTCGCCTAGCATTCGGCCAGGACCGTGAATTTAAGCTGTTTGCTGGGGAGGCCTCTGCTGTGGTTGGGCACCACAGTGAGGGGATGGGCTTGTCCAGCTGACGTTTTGGTGAGCATCAATTCTGATGAAACTAGAGCTGAAACCAGACACCTTTAACATTTAAGTAGATCATTTAAGGTTTATAACACAGCGTACATTTCATCATTATTATTATTATTATTATTATTATTATTATTATTAATTGCTAAGCTAAAACCCTAGTTGGAAAAGCAGAATGCTATAAGCCCAGGGGCTCCAACAGGGAAAATAGCTCATTGAGGAAAGGAAACAAGGAAAAAATAGATATTTTAAGAGTAATATTAAAATAAATATCTCCTATATAAACTATAAAAACTTTAACAAAACAAGAGGAAGAGAAATCAGATAGAACAGTGTGCCCGAGTGTACCCTCAAGCAAGAGAACTCTAACCCAAGATAGTGGAAGACCATGGTACAGAGGCTATGGCACTCCCCAAGACTAGAGAACAATGGTTTGATTTTGGAGTGTCCTTCTCCTAGAAGAGCTGCTAAAGAGTCTTACCAAGAAGAAAGCAGCCACTGAACAATTACAGTGCAGTAGTTAACCCCTTTGGTGAAGAAGAATTAGAGCTTATTTATGCGTTCTTTGTATAAAAGAAATCCCACCGCCTATTTCCTTTTGAATTACTGATAATATAAACATGCTTTCCATTCATCTGAGTCTCGGTATACTCCCGGAAGATAATTTTCACTTAAATTGCCCAATTATAACTTAACAAAGGTGGGAGACTTATTTATGCTCCAAGGAAATTTCTCAGACTTTTTTTTTTTTTTTTTTTTTTTTTTTTTTTTTTTTTTTGACGAAGTACCTGTCGTACCGTAATCTCCTCTGGCCTGAAATATTATGGTTTTGTTTCTTGCAAGACGGGTGGGTAATTTTCTTTTTCTTTTTATATCATTGTAATTCAGAGGCGTTTGTAATTTTTATCTAGATTCTAATGAATAATGGCTTTGAATTACCGATATTATTATTATTATTATTATTATTATTATTATTATTATTATTATGTGATCTTTGACCTTAGCATGTATTAATTGGCATGGATTTTCATACACTCAGATATGAACCAAGTTTGAAGTCTCTGTGACAAAGATGTCCAAACTTATGGTTGATTATGGGAATTGGACATTTTGCTTGGCCGTGACCTTGTCCTTTGACATTGACCTTCCAAAACCTAATCAATTCCAACTTTTTATATAGCAGTTAATCCCTGCAAGTTTCATTACTCTACGATTAAAATTGTGGCCAGGAAGCTGTTCACAAACACACACACACACACAAACACAGACATGGGGTAAAACATAACCTCCTTCCAACATCGTTGGCGGAGGTAGCATTGAGAAGGAATAGACTCTCGTGTGTATTATAGCATTTATTATAGGAGAAGGACACTCCAAAATCAAACCATTGTTCTCTAGTCTTGGGTAGTGCCATAGACTCTGCACCATGGTCTTCCACTGTCTTGGGGTAGAGTTCTCTTTAAAGGTTTAAAGGCCGCTAATGAATGACAGAGGTAAGGGACAGTGACATTGCCCTATCAAGCAGGACAATGCTCTAGAGACTGACCATATATACATATGATTAGCGGCCAAGCCCCCTCTCCACCCAAGCTAGGACCAAGGAGGGCCAGGCAGTGGCTTCTGATGACTCAGCAGATAGACCTATAGGCTCACCCAAACCCCCCATCCTTAGCTCACAAGGATAGTGAGGTTGCAGTGACCAAATAATCTTATGAGTTTGAGTGGGACTCGAACCCTAGTCTGGCATTCACCAGACAGTGACGTTACCACATCGGCCACCACACCATTTTCTCTGCCTCGTGGTTTAAATGTCAAGTTTTTATAGTTTATATTCATTGTTTCTCTTGTAGTTTATTTATTTTATTTTTTCCTTTCGTCACTGGGCTATTTTCCCTGTTGGACCCCTTGGGCTTATTTTTGGCTTTTTTCTTGTGAAAGTAATCCAGAGTCATGGTTTGACAAACACAGCGGTTCCTTTCAGTATTTATTATTCAAAACTCACGGTGCAAGACACAGTTCAGTACTGAATACTGAGAATAGTATATACAGGAAGTGAACAATGATTATGATAGTTAACAGCAATAGCAGTTAAGAACTATTACAGCAATAATTAGCTTAACAGTTATATGAATATTACTTCGGAGAATAACAATAGTTAGACAGTTAAGTATACAAACTATCTCACTCCCCTTCTTATTTATAAGACAATATATGAATAAATCGGGAATATAAACAAAATAAATTTACTAAATAATACAAGAATAAAATAACATAAAATAAATAATTGCTATTTAACAGGTTGCATTTATCAAGACGAGTATTATTGCCATAAGCAATTCTGATCGTCTTCTAACTCATTCTCGCTGTTAGAACATTCATCCCAGAATTCCTCCTCTTCCGATTCATAGGATCTTTTACTGGGATCTACCTGCAAACGACTTGGTGGATGGCGCTCCCGAGTAGACCGACGTATTCCTCCTGAACTACTTCCAATCCCTGACTCTATTCTGATGACTTCTTCATCTGAAAGATCAGCCCATGCGGTTTCCCAAGAATAATTGCTTTCAGGTGCCTTCTCCAGCTCGTCAAAATGTCTTATCTTTACTTCGTCTGTTATTGTCTCTGCTGGGGTTAACTTATACGTCCAGCCACCACGAAGTATTTCTATAACTCTATATTTCTTCGAAAGATATGGTGCAAGTTTACCACCTCCACAACGGCGTCTCTCAGCTGTCGATAACTTCAATCGAACCAAATCTCCAACTTTGAAAGCTTTGCCGTAAGACTTCCGCTGGTTATTCCTAATCTGTTGTGCCATTGCAGTCTTGTTCCGTGCGACCTTAATAATTTTCTCAATTTTATCTACTTTCTCTCTCACAAATCTTTCCGCGATTGCTGCATTACCCAAAGAGTCCGGTTGATAATCCTCATCTTTGGAAGTTTCCTTTTTTAGAACCTCCTCTGGACGTCGAGCCGGAGTCCCATAGACGAGCTCATGTGGAGTAAATGTAGTCGTAGTATTTACAGCTGTATTGTGAGAGAACTGTACCCTGGGTATCATTTCAGGCCAAAGATCCATATTATTGTGACACATGCAACGAACGTTGTCTAATAATTGATTTTGACGTTCTACCTGGGCCTGACTTCTTGGATGGTAAGGAGAACCAAAGTCCTGCTTAATACCAAACATGTTACACATTGCCTTGAAGATATCAGCCGTAAAATGTGATCCTCTGTCCGACATTATGACACGGGGCACCCCAAACATGCAAATCCATCTTTCAACTAGAGTATCCACTGCTGTTTTTGCTGAACAATCCTCAAGAGGTACCAAAACAACATAGCGAGTCAAAATATCTTGCATTTGAAGGATATAACGATATGGATGTGAGGATGAAATGGGAAACGGACCCATGAAATCAACTTGCACCTGTTCATTCATGTATTCCGGGAGCTCGCGGTTCTGAAAAGGGGCCTTCCCTGGATGCTTCGATCTTTTGTTACTCCCACATGCTTCACATTTACTGACATGTGCATGGACATCTGCCTTCATGCGAGGCCACCAGAAACTCTTCCGAGCTCTTTCCCATGTTCGATCACGACCCATGTGACCACTCATTGGACTGTCATGAATCATTTGAAGTGCATAGAGTCTCATATCTTTAGGTATTACAGGTAACCACTCTTCTTTCACGCCATAGGGATGTTCTTGTGAGCGTCTTCCTTTATAATTTATATAACACAGAATTCCATTTTTAGTAATACCCAAACGGTTACCATATTTGGCAAGCTCATTCTCCTCTGACACACACCCCGGTGAACTCGTATTTTTCATAAAGTTCACTACTTCCCTGATCCCTTCATCGCAATGCTGTTTTTCTAACATTTCATTGGGATCTACAAATACTGTGGCCCACTGCTGAGAAGATCCTACTGCTATACTTGCAATATGCGATACCAGATTTCCATCAGCACCAACTCTCGACAGATAATCAGCCATGGACATCACAGCACTGCGACCACTTTTATGAATTGGATTTATGTCAAACTGCTGAATTGTTTCAATCCATCTCCCTCGACGCCCTCTCTCTTCTCTAATATCCAGGGTGTTTAGCCATCTTAGTGCCTGATGGTCCGTTATCAGATCAAACGGTGCAGAGGAGAGGTACATCCGAAATCTCTTTATCGCCAGGATAACCGCCAGTAATTCCTTTTCTGTCGTTGAATACCTCTGCTCGGATTTGGAGAATGTATGGTGGTAAAAGGCAATTGGTAACAGTTCCTTGGATGCTGACTTGTTGGCTAACATTGCTCCTGCTCCAACATCACTTGCATCAGTAATCAAAACAAACTGTTTACTATAGTCAGGGAGATGGAGTGCCACAGCATTTGCTACCTGGTTTTTAAGCCTCTCAAAAGCCTCAACCATCTCGACCGACCAATGCAATTTCTGGTGTGGGTTTTTTTCCAAAGCCTCATACAGGGGCTTAGCAATCTGTGACATCCCTGGAATCCATTTTTGCACATAAGAAAATGCCCCAATTGCCTGACGCAACTGCCTGACAGTCAAAGGCCTAGGAAGATCCCTCAGTTGATGAACTCTTTGCTCACTAATGCGAAGCATGCCATCACCAACCACAGAACCCAGATACTCCACTTCACGAACCCCAAATTTACACTTATTCGGGGCCAGCGCAAGCCCAGCATCACGAATCCTGCTCAACACATTTCTGAGCCTTGCTATGTGTTCTTTCCATGTTGAACCCCAGACCAGTATGTCGTCGAGATAACACAATGCATCCGTATAGTTGCAATCACTGAGTATTGTAGCCATCATCCGTTGAAACGTATAACCTGCCCCTTTCAGACCAAAAGGAGTTCTACCATGCCATTCAAACTGCCCCCATGGGACTACAAAGGCTGAGACCTCACAATCCTCCCTCCGAAGAGGCATCTGATGGTATCCAGACTTTGCATCAAGCACTGAAAAGTATTTTGCCTGACCAAGTCTATCAAGAAGATCCTCGACGACAGGAATTGGATGCAATGTTGCTGGCTGGGACACGCTATTTACTCCCCTATAATCAATAGCCAACCGAAGGCTTCCATCAGCTCGACGAGCGCAAACAATAGGAGCTGCCCAAGGGCTACATGATTTCTTTATTACGCCCATATCCTGAAGTTTGCTTAGCTCCTTCTTGACTTCTGCCTCCAAAGCAGGTGACAACCGCCGCGGTCTATTTGCTATTGGTGCTGAATCTGGGTTAACTCTGATGGTGTGTTCCACCCCTATCTGTACCAGCGGCAGTGGGCCTCCATTATAGAAAACATTCTTGAACTCATGAAGTACCTTGTCCATTTCCTCTTTCTGCTCAAAAGTAAGAGACTCTCCAAGGATAAAATTTCCTCTTTTCCCTTCAATTGAACTTGAAAGGCTATGGTTGCCATCGTATCCTACCACACTGGGCTCTAGTTCCCCGATCTCCTCTCCACTCTGCACAGTTTCGCTTTTATCCGATACATTTGCAACTCTCACATACATTTTCTTCTTGATTGAACCTTGGATGCAGCAATGAGGGGGGGCAACCGGAGAACCCTCAGGGCGTCGGGGACACAACAGATACTGCTCATCTGGAACCATCCCATCAGCTGAGCAGCATATAAATAATTCTGTCCTAGGAGGTATCACAACTGCATTCTCAGCTCTAACAATGAGCTTCACCACTCCATCAGAGCATGATTTATGTGATTGTGTCCTTTCCCCCGTATTCAAGGGCAATGATAATTTTATTGAATCCACTCGCAACCTCCCTTTTGTCAAATCTAGAGTGACTGTGCCAAGTTTTATCCACAAGTCCATCCCAAGTATCACTCTAGTAACAAGTTTAGATACCACAACGAACCTATGTTGTCTCACTATGGTTTAGCCTAACTTTATATCCATCAGAATTTCTCCCTCAATTTGAAGTTCTTCACTGCTCGCTCCGCAAGCTGTAATATTACTCGAGCTGACAAGAGATTTCTGAGCATCACTCAAGATATCCTCAGAAACTAAGGAATAATCACTTCCGGTGTCCACCAAAGCATTATACTTAGTTTTCATCATCTCCACAGTAACATAATTTGTAATATTTTTCAATATCCGAGTTGCTGTTTGGCTGGAGAGCACATGCCGATATCTCATTTGACCCTTCACCCTTGGCTGTACCAAAGCCACAGTGCGTTGGAAAGCGGAAGTAGAATTAAATTTTACAGACTGCTCCAAGCTCCTGTGTGGAGCAGTCCTCACTGAAAATTTCCTCCTTGAACCTGGGGAGGGTACCAAGCAGGATTTTCATCTTTCCTTCGTGCACATGCTTTCCATCCACCCGCATGTGTCATTTTACAATAATAACACTTAAATTTACGAGAAGTATAGGATTCCCTCTTCTTGCTGCCCCATGATCCAGCATTAGCATTTCCTCGTACAGTTGCAACCTCCATATTTTCCGGTGTGTCCTCCATCAAACAGACATTGGACGTACCCTCAATTTGATTCACATGGACACTGGGATTCCTAGGTCCTGTAGCTTTAGTTGCTCGTTTAATAGACAACGCTGCCAATGCAATTTTTACCACCTCATCATACGACTTGGCAGTCTCCTCTGACTCCATCCACTTCTCTCTAATCAATTGGGATCGAACATCTGCATCGTGCAACCCCGAGAGAAATCGCCATACAACACGCTTCCGTACAATATCAGTTGGTTCTTTAGCAAATGCTTGACCTGCCAACAGTTGCAGACGAGTCATATAATCACTCAGACTCTCCCCCTGCAACTGTATAGATTCCTCAAACCTCAGAATCCTTACTTCAATTGCATCCGCCGTGAGAATCCGCTGCGCAAGTCTGTCCATAATTGCAACATCGTCCTTACCCCACTCAGGGTCCTGTAACGACTGTTGCTCAACATAGTTGGCTGTTGGTCTCCTAAATTGTAATCTCAGCATGAGGGCCCTATATCCTGCGTCGCGCCAAGACGGTACTCCTCGTAGTAAGTTTGCTTGCTTGACTAACGAGAAATGCGATGAAAAGGACTGCCAAGACATTGGAGACACATCATCCCCAAAAGACACACTCAGCATAATCTCCTTTGCAACAGGGTTATGTTCGGTAGGCGTGGATTCTGACTTGCTGCCACCAGTCATGGTTTGACAAACACAGCGGTTCCTTTCAGTATTTATTATTCAAAACTCACGGTGCAAGACACAGTTCAGTACTGAATACTGAGAATAGTATATACAGGAAGTAAACAATGATTATGATAGTTAACAGCAATAGCAGTTAAGAACTATTACAGCAATAATTAGCTTAACAGTTATATGAATATTACTTCGGAGAATAACAATAGTTAGACAGTTAAGTATACAAACTATCTCACCAGTAAGGAAAAATAAATACAAAAATGATAAATTCTAAAATATGAAAAACGGAAAAAAAACAAGTCGAATTACAAATAAGATGAATGAAATGTTATTTAAAAAAAAGTTTCTATACCAAGTTTTAACTAAACTATATCAAATATCAGCTTAATGTTTTGAATTTAACCCCTGCATTTCTATTTATAGGCTCTTTCCCTTTATCGGTTTTTAGAATATATTGCGAATGCGCTAATATCCATTTGTACTGTTTAGAGCAATAATCCCAAAAGGATTTTTGTAGTGTTTCTCTTTGTGTAGTGTTTGTCTCTTTGTAGTGTATCTCTTTTTGTGGTGTTTCTCTTTTCTATGGTTTCTCTTTATAATGTTTCTCTTTTTGTATTGTTTCTCTCTTTGTAGGGTTTTTCTTTTTGTAGTGTTTCTTTTTTGTATTGTTTCTCTTTTTGTAGGGTTAATCTTTTTGTATTTTTCTCGTTTTGTAGTGTTTCTCTCTTTGTAGTGTTTCTCTTTTTGTAGCCTTTCTTTTTTTGTAGTGTTTCTCTTTACAATGTTTTTCTTTTTGTAGTGTTTCTCTTTTTGTGGTGTTTCTCCTTTTAGTGTTTCTCATTTTGTATTGTTTCTCTCTTTTGTAGTGTTTCTCTTTTTGTAGTGTTCCTCTCTTTGTATTGTTTCTCTTTTTGTATTGTTTCTCTTTATAATGTGTCTCTGTTTGTATTGTTTCTCTTTGTGTAGTGTTTCTCTTTTTTATTGTTTCTCTTTTTGTAGTGTTTGTCTCTTTATAATGTTTCTCTTTTTGTATTGTTTCTCTTTTTGTAGTGTTTGTCTCTTTATAATGTTTCTCTTTCTGTAATGTTTCTCTTTTTGTAGTGTTTGTCTCTTTATAATGTTTCTCTTTTTGTATTGTTTCTCTTTTTGTAGTGTTTGTCTCTTTATAATGTTTCTCTTTTTTTATTGTTTCTCTTTTTGTAGTGTTTCTTTTTTTGTATTGTTTCTCTTTTTGTAGTGTTTCTATTTTTGTAGTGTTTCTTTTTGTAGTGTTTCTCTTTATAATGTTTCTCTTTTTGTAGTGTTTCCCTCTTTGTAGTGTTTCTCTTGTAGTGTTTCTCTTTATAATGTTTCGTTTGTAGTGTTTCTCTTTATAACGTTTCTCTTTTTGTATTGTTTCTCTTTTTGTATTGTTTCTCTTTTTGTAGTGTTTCTCTTTATAATGTCTCTCTTTTTGTAGTATTTTTCACATTGTAGTGTTTCTCTCTCTTTGTACTGTTTCTCCTAGGGGGAGAACCGCAGAGTCCCGTTATAAAACCGATAGCAAAGCGCCGGATGACAGGTCCACGAGATTTATATTGGCACGGTTATTGGTAATATCGCTGGCAGCGCTCGTCTCTCGGCGTTACCCTTTGTTGTGCCCTAATGAATTTGATTATCCTTGACTGCATTTAACACGATACTTGCTTTTCCGTTTGATTGCGTTGGGGGTCTGTACTATGGGAGTATCTGGATCGAATGGGTTATTTGTCCTTTTGGGGGAAGGGGTAGGGTGGAGCTCTATGGGGCTGAAAGGGAGCTCTATGGGGTCCAGCTGAAAGGGAGCTCTATGGGGTCCAGCTAAAAGGGAGCCATATGGGGTCCAGCTGAAAGGGAGCTCTATGGGGGTCCAGCTGAAAAGGAGCTGTATGGGGTCCAGCTGAAAGGGAGATGTATGGGGCCCAGCTGACAGAGGGCTCTAAAGGGTCCAGCTGAAAGGGAGCTCTCTGTTGTTAAGCTGATAGGGAGCTCTAAGGGGCCCAGCTAACAGGAAGCTCTATGGGGTTCAGCTAAAAGGAAGCCCTATGGGGTCCAGCTGAAAGGGAGCTCTAAGGGGACCAGCTTACAAGGGGGCCGGGTGATTTTTGGAGTTCAATGTAAATTGCCTTCGACCGGAATAGATAGCTGTAATAGTCAATAATTAATTTTACTGTACAATAAAAAAGTTAAATTGTGAAAATAAAATGCGATGGCTTTATATTCCAACATTGATTACTTTTGATTGGAATAGATAGCTATTATAGTCAATAATTATTTTTTTTACTGCGCAATGGAAAAATTAAAGTGTGGGAAGTTGAAAAGTTGAAAGAATTTTATGCTCTAAAAATCACCTTGAAAACCCTGGCAGAATTTAAAAACCCTGGCAGAACTCTTAAAACCTTTATGGAAATGACCCCAGAGTGTGAGGGCATTATAAAATCGTCTGAAAAATATCACGATTAAGAATCTTGCGAAATGAGCTTTCTTCTTTTTCTCCAAAGAATAATTTTAATTTTTATATTAAATGAGTAAATATATCTAGCTTTTCAAAGAAACTTCTGTGGATTTAATCAGCAATTATCGTTTAGGAGAAGGATACTCCAAAATCAAATCATTGTTCTCCAGTCTTGGGTAGTGCTATAGCCACTGCACCATGGCCTTCCACTGTCTTAGAGTTTTCTTGCTTGAGGGTACACTCGGTCTCACGCGGTTTTATCATATTTCACTTCCTCGTGTTTTTTAAGGTTTTATTTTTTATATATGAAAGATATAATTTAATGTTGTTACTGTTCTTAAAATATCTTATTTTGATTGTTTATTCCTTGTAGTTAATTTCCTTGTTTCCTTTCCTCACTGGAGCTAAAAGAGGTGGCCATGGATACAGAATTATGGAGGATGACTATCCCATGAAAAGTCCTGTCTTATGGCAGAACATTATTATTATTATTATTATTATTATTATTATTATTATTATTATTATTATTATTATTATTATTATTATTACTACTTGCTATGCTACAACTCTAGTTGGAAAAGCAGGATGCTATAAGCCTAGGGGCTCCAACAGGGAAAATAATCCAGTGAGGGAAGGAAACAAGGACAAATAAAATATTTTAAGAACAATAACATTAAAATAAATATCTCCTATATAAACAATAAAAACTTTAACAAAACAAGAGGAAGAGAAACAAGATAGAATAGTGTACCCGAGTGTACCCTCAAGCAAGAGAACTCTAACCCAAGACAGTGGAAGACCATGGTACAGAGGCTATGACGCTACCCAAAACTAGAAAACAATGGTTTGATTTTGGGGTGCCCTTCTAGAGGAGCTGCTAGTGTTATAGTAGTACAGTAGGTAAGAGATATTTGGTGATGCTTGGAAATAGGAGACTTGAGGAATGTATCTGATGGGCTTTGTAAGAGGAATGTATCTGATGGGCTTTGTAAGAGGAATGTATCTGATGGGCTTTGTAAGAGGAATGTATCTCATGGGCTTTGTAAGATGAATGTATCTCATGGGCTTAGTAAGAGGAATGTCTGTGATGGGGTTTTTAAGAGGAATGTATCTCATGGGCTTAGTAAGAGGAATGTCTGTGATGGGCTTTGTAAGAGGAATGTATCTCATGGGCTTTGTAAGAGGAATGTATCTGATGGGCTTTGTAAGAGGAATGTATCTGATGGGCTTTGTAAGAGGAATGTATCTCATGGGCTTTGTAAGATGAATGTATCTGATGGGCTTTGTAAGATGAATGTATCTCATGGGCTTAGTAAGAGGAATGTATCTGATGGGCTTTGTAAGAGGAATGTATCTGATGGGCTTTGTAAGAGGAATGTATCTGATGGGCTTTGTAAGAGGAATGTATCTCATGGGCTTTGTAAGAGGAATGTATCTCATGGGCTTTGTAAGAGGAATGTATCTGATGGACTTTGTGAGAGGAATGTATCTCATGGGCTTTGTAAGAGGAATGTATCTCATGGGATTTGTAAGAGGAATGTATCTCATGGGCTTTGTAAGATGAATGTATCTGATGGGCTTTGTAAGAGGAATGTATCTCATGGGCTTTGTAAGATGAATGTATCTCATGGGCTTAGTAAGAGGAATGTCTGTGATGGGGTTTGTAAGAGGAATGTATCTCATGGGCTTTGTAAGAGGAATGTATCTGATGGGCTTTGTAAGAGGAATGTATCTGATGGGCTTTGTAAGAGGAATGTATCTCATGGGCTTAGTAAGAGGAATGTCTGTGATGGGCTTTGTAAGAGGAATGTATCTCATGGGCTTAGTAAGAGGAATGTCTGTGATGGGCTTTGTAAGAGGAATGTATCTCATGGGCTTAGTAAGAGGAATGTATCTGATGGGCTTTGTAAGAGGAATGTATCTGATGGGCTTTGTAAGAGGAATGTATCTCATGGGCTTTGTAAGAGGAATGTATCTGATGGGCTTTGTAAGAGGAATGTATCTCATGGGCTTAGTAAGAGGAATGTCTGTGATGGGCTTTGTAAGAGGAATGTATCTCATGGGCTTAGTAAGAGGAATGTCTGTGATGGGGTTTGTAAGAGGAATGTATCTCATGGGCTTTGTAAGAGGAATGTATCTGATGGGCTTTGTAAGAGGAATGTATCTGATGGGCTTTGTAAGAGGAATGTATCTCATGGGCTTAGTAAGAGGAATGTCTGTGATGGGCTTTGTAAGAGGAATGTATCTCATGGGCTTAGTAAGAGGAATGTATCTCATGGGCTTAGTAAGAGGAATGTCTGTGATGGGGTTTTTAAGAGGAATGTATCTCATGGGCTTAGTAAGAGGAATGTCTGTGATGGGCTTTGTGAGAGGAATGTATCTGATGGGCTTTGTAAGATGAATGTATCTGATGGGCTTTGTAAGAGTAATGTATCTGATGGACTTTGTGAGAGGAATGTATCTCATGGGCTTTGTAAGAGGAATGTATCTCATGGGCTTTGTAAGAGGAATGTATCTCATGGGCTTTGTAAGAGGAATGTATCTGATGGGCTTTGTAAGATGAATGTATCTCATGGGCTTAGTAAGAGGAATGTCTGTGATGGGGTTTGTAAGAGGAATGTATCTCATGGGCTTTGTAAGAGGAATGTATCTGATGGGCTTTGTAAGAGGAATGTATCTGATGGGCTTTGTAAGAGGAATGTATCTGATGGGCTTTGTAAGAGGAATGTATCTCATGGGCTTTGTAAGAGGAATGTATCTGATGGACTTTGTGAGAGGAATGTATCTCATGGGCTTTTAAGAGGAATATATCTCATGAGCTTTGTAAGAGGAATGTATCTCATGGGCTTTGTAAGATGAATGTATCTGATGGGCTTTGTAAGAGGAATGTATCTCATGGGCTTTGTAAGATGAATGTATCTGATGGGCTTTGTAAGAGTAATGTATCTGATGGACTTTGTGAGAGGAATGTATCTCATGGGCTTTGTAAGAGGAATGTATCTCATGGGCTTAGTAAGAGGAATGTATCTGATGGGCTTTGTAAGAGGAATGTATCTGATGGGCTTTGTAAGAGGAATGTATCTGATGGACTTTGTGAGAGGAATGTATCTCATGGGCTTTGTAAGAGGAATGTATCTCATGGGCTTAGTAAGAGGAATGTATCTCATGGGCTTTGTAAGAGGAATGTATCTGATGGGCTTTGTAAGAGGAATGTATCTGATGGGCTTTGTAAGAGGAATGTATCTGATGGGCTTTGTAAGAGGAATGTATCTCATGGGCTTTGTAAGAGGAATGTATCTGATGGACTTTGTAAGAGGAATGTATCTGATGGGCTTTGTAAGAGGAATGTATCTCATGGGCTTTGTAAGAGGAATGTATCTGATGGGCTTTGTAAGAGGAATGTATCTGATGGGCTTTGTAAGAGGAATGTATCTGATGGGCTTTGTAAGAGTAATGTATCTGATGGACTTTGTGAGAGGAATGTATCTCATGGGCTTTGTAAGAGGAATGTATCTGATGGGCTTTGTAAGAGTAATGTATCTGATGGACTTTGTGAGAGGAATGTATCTCATGGGCTTTGTAAGAGGAATGTATCTCATGGGCTTAGTAAGAGGAATGTATCTCATGGGCTTTGTAAGAGGAATGTATCTGATGGGCTTTGTAAGAGGAATGTATCTGATGGGCTTTGTAAGAGGAATGTATCTGATGGGCTTTGTAAGAGGAATGTATCTCATGGGCTTTGTAAGAGGAATGTATCTGATGGACTTTGTGAGAGGAATGTATCTCATGGGCTTTTAAGAGGAATATATCTCATGAGCTTTGTAAGAGGAATGTATCTCATGGGCTTTGTAAGATGAATGTATCTGATGGGCTTTGTAAGAGGAATGTATCTCATGGGCTTTGTAAGATGAATGTATCTCATGGGCTTAGTAAGAGGAATGTCTGTGATGGGGTTTGTAAGAGGAATGTATCTCATGGGCTTTGTAAGAGGAATGTATCTGATGGGCTTTGTAAGAGGAATGTATCTGATGGGCTTTGTAAGAGGAATGTATCTCATGGGCTTTGTAAGAGGAATGTCTGTGATGGGGTTTGTAAGAGGAATGTATCTGATGGGCTTTGTAAGAGGAATGTATCTGATGGGCTTTGTAAGAGGAATGTATCTCATGGGCTTAGTAAGAGGAATGTATCTGATGGGCTTTGTAAGAGGAATGTATCTGATGGGCTTTGTAAGAGGAATGTATCTGATGGGCTTTGTAAGAGGAATGTATCTCATGGGCTTTGTAAGAGGAATGTATCTCATGGGCTTTGTAAGAGGAATGTATCTGATGGGCTTTGTAAGAGGAATGTCTGTGATGGGCTTAGTAAGAGGAATGTATCTGATGGGCTTTGTAAGAGGAATGTATCTGATGGGCTTTGTAAGAATGGTGGATCTGATTGGCTTTGAATATCAACGTATCTGATGGATTTAAGAGGAATGTATTTGATGGATATTCTAAGAGGATTGTATCTGATGGGCTTTGTAAGAGGAATGTATCTGATGGCCTTTGAATAGCAATGGATCTGATGGGCTTTGTAAGAGGAATGTATCTCATGGGCTTTGTATTCGGAATGTATATGTTAGGCTTTGTAAGAATAATGCATGATGGGCTTTAAATAACAATGTATCCGATGTCCTTTGTAAAAGGAATGTATCTAATGGACTTGGGCTGGGCTTTGTAAGAGGAATGTCTCTGATGGGCTTAAGAGAAATGTCTCTGATGGGCTTTGAATAGCAATGTATATGATGTGCCTTGTAAGAGAGATATATATGATGGGCCCAGCAAGAGTAATGTATCAGTTGGACTTTTAAAGATAAATATATTAAATGGA
>NC_090747.1:110516122-110526122 GCF_036898095.1 Palaemon carinicauda | reverse complement strand
TACCCCCCTGTTTGTGTTTTTGCTTATGTGTGTGTTTGTTTGTGAACAGCTTCCTGGCCACAATTTTAATTGTAAATTAATGAAACTTACAGGGATTAACAGATATGTAAAAAGACGGAAATGATTAAATTTTGGAAGGTCAAAGTCAAAGGTCGAGCAAAATGTCCAATTCACGTAATTAGCCATAAGTTTGGACATCATTGTCATCGAGACTTCAAACTTGGTTCATATTTGAGTGTATGAAAATCCACGCCAATTAATATATGTTAAGGTCAAAGATCTAGGTCGAGCAAAAGGTCGAGAAATAAGCTGTCACGGCGGAGGTCTGCGCTCTATTGAGTTTCCCTCTAGTTTATAGCGTATTTTTCTCCATTTGAAAGCTTACTGTAGAATAGCACCAGCAACCAGCATGTAATTAACATGGAGGCCTGTGGTAACGTCTTTGCCTGGTGATCGCCAGACTGGTGTTCGAGTCCTGCTTAAAGTCGTTAGTTCCTTTGCTCGCTGCAACTTCACCATCCTTGTGAGCTAAGTATAGCGGGTTTGGGGGAGCTTATATGTCTATCTGCTGAGTCATCAGTAACTATTGCCTGGCCCTCCTTGGTCCTATCTTGGGTGGAGAGGGGACTTAGGCGTTGATCATATGTATATATGGTCAGTCTCTAGGGCGTTGTCCTGCTTGATAGGGTAGTGTCACTGTCCCTGGCCTCTGCTATTTATGAGTAGCCTTTAAAATCTTAGACAGCAGTTATTTAAAGCAATAAGTTATTATACAGTTTTAAATGGTAGTTTTTATTTATCTTTAAATTAAGCAAAAGTGCATATTATTTTTAAATCAATGAAAGCTACTGTCATTAATTATCACTTTTATATAATTAATGAATTAGAATCTCATCTCATTGTAAGCAATATTTTGTGGACAATTCTTTGAGCGAATCTAATTGTTCTCTCTTCCTTTTGGTTTATTCAACGGTGTGTAGAACAAGCTTAATATAAAGACCGTGGAAGCTTAAGGGTTTACAAAGAGGTTGCACTTTCCCGATGTTATCTCTTCCTCTATGGTATTCATTTTCAAAGCCATCGTTGCTGTCCTTCCTTAAGTTGAAGTGACTATCCTTTGAGGGTACTGAGCCCTTCATGGTGTGTCGGCTCCGCCATGTTGACCCAGTTAACCTGATATTTTGTCCTTAGTCTATTATGAGGCGCCCTGTATATAGTCCTGTATCTATTGTTAGTGTTATCTTTATTGTTAAGTTTGATTTTGAGTATAATCAGGCCATTTTATCGTTTATTATTCATATTCTGTTTGGAGATACTGAATGAAATCCAGGGTTGTGGTGGTCTATTGGAAAAGTCCCTCATGGCGATCTGCTGGACGGGCTTGAGACCAGCTCAAGCTCGATAGTTTCTTGTTGTGTCAGCAACCTTACCATCCTTGTGAGCTGAGGGGGGATTTGTGGAGCTTATAGGTCTACCTAGCAAGACATCAATAGCTATTGCCTAGCCCTCCCTGGTCCTAGGTTGGTTGGAGAAGGATTTGGACTCTGATCATATGTATGTATGGGCTAGGGCATTGTCATTGTCCCTTGCCTTTGCCATTTATGAGTGACCTTTAAAGGAATGAATCTTAGACTTAGCCAGTGTCATCTAATGTATTACAATATTCGTGGGCTGAGTGCCAATATTCAAGACCTTACAGTTGGCTCCAGACAGTATGATATTCTCTTGCTTAAGAGTACACTCGGGCACACTATTTTATCTAATTTCTCTTCCTCTTGTTTTATAAAATTTTTATAGGTTATATAGGAGATATTTATTTTATTGTTGTTATTGTTCTTAGAATATTTTATTTTTCCTCATTCCCTTTTCTCACTTGGCTATTTTCCCCGCTGTAGCCCTTGTGGTCATGGCATTTTGCTTTTCCATCTAGGGTTGTAGCTTAGCAAGGAATAATAATAATAATAATAATAATAATAATAATAATATGCTCAGAAACTGTGATATCTCAAATGCAACCGTCATATTAGCTACTTATTCCAGGATTTTAGAAACCAATAATTTTGAAACGGGGTGTCATTCCTAGGTTAAGGGACATGTCAGTTTACATTAGGACTGAGTACCCTTCTTCTCATAAGTCCCACTATGAAAGTGGTTACCATGAAATTCAGGTCTTTAAAGTTTGTGTTCTACCTACCTGAATGCAGTACTGGATGATTCACTCTACTATTGTCTTCTTACCACTACGGGTAAGATACAAGAAAAGAATAAAAAGGCCTCTTTTGTACTTGTTGTTGATTTCAATGCTCACCACTTAGAGATGGTTAGATTCTCTCTTTCCTACTGATTTCCGTGGCTTAGAGCTTTGGATTTTTCCTACTGATTTCCGTGGCTTAGAGCTTTGGATTTTTCCTACTGATTTCCGTGGCTTAGAGCTTTGGATTTTTCCTACTGATTTCCGTGGCTTAAGAGCTTTGGATTTTTCCTACTGATTTTCGTGGCTTAAGAGCTTTGGATTTTTCCTACTGATTTCCGTGGCTTAAGAGCTTTGGATTTTTCCTTCTGATTTCCGTGGCTTAAGAGCTTTGGATTTTTCCTACTGATTTTTGTGGCTTGAGAGCTTTGGACTATGCTTTTAAATCGGGCTATGTGCAAATCATAAGTGAAGCTACTCACATGTTCTGGTAATTGTTTGGGCCGGGTGTGCACTGGCTGCCTCGGTGTTATAACAATTAAAGTTGGTCCTTCAGTTGGCACGCCTGATCGTGCTCTGATGTCGTTAGTAATCAAGACTGGACAGCCTGTCCAGGGATGTGTCATACTCTTTAAAGGTATGTAAAAAAAAAAAAAAAAAAAAAAAAAAAAACAGGCTGGAACGGCGTTTTGCATTTGAATCGGTCACAATTGTATGAAGGGACAGAGCTTGTTGTTTCCTTGTATGGAAATCTGGTCAACATAATTGAGAGGCGTTTCCCTTCTGTATTCAAATAGAAAATGAAGGACAAACTCAGGTTCAATGATAATTCTAGACGTGCTTATTTTGGAGTAACAGGAGACTTATCATTCTTGGAAAGGTAACAAATCATATTTGACTTGGCATAGCCATACTCAGCTATGCCTTCTCCATCAAAAGGCACAACACTAAACAACATTTTATTATTATTATTATTATTATTATTATTATTATTATTATTACTACTACTACTACTTGCTAAGCTACAACCCTAGTTAGAAAAGCAGGATGCTAAAAGCCCAAGGGCTCCAACAAGGAAAATAGCCCAGTGAGGAAAGGAAAAAAAGGAAAATAAAATATTTCAAGAAGAGTGATAACATTAAGAAAAAATATCTCCTATATAACCTATAAAACCTTTAACAAAGCAAGAGGAAGAAAAATAAGATAGAAGAGTGTGCTCGAGTGTACCCTCAAGCAAGAGAACTCTAACCCAAAACGGTGGAAGACCATGGTACAGAGGGTATGACTCTACCCAAGAACAGAAAACAGTGGTTTGATTTTGGAGTGTCCTTCTCCTAGAAGAGCTGCTTACCATAGCTAAAGAGTCTCTTCTACCCTTGCCAAGAAGACAATGGCCACTGAACAATTACAGTAGAGTAACCCCTTGAGTGAAGAAAAATTATTAGTTAATCTGAGTTGTCAGGTGTATGAGGTCAGAGGAGAATATGCAAAGAATAGGCCAGACTGTTCAGTGTGTGTAGGCAAATGGGAAAATGAACCGTAACCAGAGAGAAGGTTCCAATGTAGTACTTTCTGGCCAGTCAAAAGGGCTGGTGTCCTGGCCAACCTACTACCCACTACCTAGCAAATAAACATATAGTTTATTTGCTATTACCTTATTTCCTTTTATTCACTGGGCTACTTTCCCTGTTGGAGCCCTTGGACTTTTAGCATTCTGCTTTTTCAACCAGGTTTATAAATTGGCTAATAATAATAATGATGATAATAATAATGATAATTAATTCGGAGTAAAATAATGTACCAAGAATTTAGATGTTACATTCTAAGAGTTATTTTCTCATTCATAAACCCATTCACGTCAAAGTACTAACAAAATACTGCTACAAAAATGTAGACAGAATGTTACTTGAGATTCATATAGAATTGATATATATTAAAATACCGAAGGCTGAAATTTGAATTGAACTTCAAGGGAAAAAAGCGTTCAATTTACAGGTCGTTCTAAAGAAAATGCTGGAACTAGCTACTATTCCATTCCTATTTGGCTGAAGATTATTGCTGAAATACATGATGCAGGATTGCCTACGTCCAATTTCAACTCCATTTCCCGTTACCCTTTGAGAAGGCAAACGTTTGAAACGTTCGAATGAGTAATCATTTGCCGAATACAGCAATCCAACTGCCTTTCTCTCTAGCCTGTTTGATATTTGGTTAACAATTTTGCAATACAATCAGTGTAATTATTGATTATGTGATTATTTTTATTGATATTTTTTTTTATTGGTTAAGCTATTAACTACTCTTTTTTTTTAATACTAGAGTCATTAACGACTTCTTATATATAAACCGTGTAATTATTGATTCTTGACTTTTTTTTTTTTTTTTGTAAAGCCAATAACGATTTTGGTATTATGAAAGCTATTAAAAATCTGTTCTCAATGGTATTAAAGTTGTATTAACAATCATATTAAAAGTTATGCATTATTAACGGTGCTGTAATCCTTTTATTAATATAAATTTCTGGTGTCATAACAATGTAATTAACGATTGCCTTTAAAGGCCATAGATTATATACACAGAGTTATATATCTCCAAATCTTCCCTTGAAGAAATTATGTAACTGGTTTTATGAGATGAGGAAATTGAATATTTTTTTCAACATTTTGCATTTAAGAATAATTTGCTGAACATGATAAAGAATTATTTAACATTAATTTACTGATTGATTAGGATGGTAATCATATGTGAAGGTTCGTATAAATTTTATCTTGGTTGTGGTAGCCGATTTGGTAGCGTCCCTGACTGGTGAACACCAGCCGGGGGTTAAAATTCCGCTCAAACTCGTTAATTTTTTTGGTCGCTGCAACCACATCATCCTTGTGAGTTAAGGATGGGTGGTTGATGAAGCCTATTATTATTATTATTATTATTATTATTATTATTACTTGCTAAGCTACAATCCTAGGTGGAAAAGCAGGATGCTATAAGCCCAGGGGCCCTAACAGGGAAAATAGCCCAGTGAAGAAAAGAAACAAGGAAAATGAAAATATTTTAAGAACAGCAATATTAAAATGAATATTTCCTATATAAACTATAAAAACTTTAACAAAACAAGAAGAAAGGAAATTAAATAGAATAGTGAGAATGAGTGTAGCCTCAAGCAAGAGAACTGTAACCCAAGAGGCAATGGAAGACCACGGTACAGAGGCTATGACACTACCCAAGACTAGAGAACAATGTAGAATTTGGAGTGTCCTTCTCCTAGAAGAGCTGCTTACCATAGCTAAATAGTCTCTTCTACCCCTACCAAGAGGAAAGTAGCCACTGAACAATTGAAGTGTATCTCTTGAGTCATCAGCAGCCATTGCCAGGCCCTCCTTGGTCCTAGCATTGGTGGAGAGGGGCCTTGGGAGCTGATCATATGTATATATGGTCAGTCTCTATGGCAAAATCTAATCGAAGCCCTTTGCGTCAATAGGCGTAGGAGATTGATTGATTGATTGATTTAAAGTTTTCAGGCATCCTGACATCTAAGATCATTGACGCCGAGGCGTAGGAGATGATGATGATGAGGATTGATAGGAAAATTGACGCCGAGGCGTAGGAGATGATGATGATGATGATTGATAGGAAAATTTGGAAGTGTTTGATTTTCTTTGGATGCCCGAGAGTATATATAATAGATGATAGAAATAAGGCTATAATGACAGAGATAAATATAGGAAAATGCTCTCTCTTCCCCTTCAACCATTATGATCACCATTATTCTTCTCACATCGTCTTCAAATAATTAATTTTGGTGTAAATTTTGTCATTTAAAGAATTTGCATTTTCTTAGGCTATATAGATTCTTCCAAGGTTTTCAACGTTCGCATTTATACAAGCGTATTATTATTCATTCTTATGCAAAGCACTGAATTCATCATAGGCATATTTTGTTTTTAACTGACGGAACTGAGGCAAGTGAAATTCTCACAAGCCTTATCTCTTCATGAATATTTTAACTAGTTGACATTTCCTATCTACTCCTCAATTTCTTTGCCCCAAGAAAATGTATCTTTTCTCGACCCAGATAGAAACAACAAACGGTTGTTTAAATCGAGAACTGTTCATTGGTCCCTCCCATTTTGCGAGACAGTTCTCTTAGTCTCTCGCATTTTGCGAGACAGTTCTCTTAGTCCCTCCCATTTTGCGAGACAGTTCTCTTAGTCCCTCTCATTTTGCGAGACAGTTCTCTTAGTCCCTCGCATTTTGCGAGACAGTTCTCATAGTCCCTCCCATTTTGCGAGACAGTTCTCTTAGTCCCTCGCATTTTGCGAGACAGTTCTCAGTCCCCCCCCCCCCTATTTTTGCGAGACAGTTCTCAGTCCCCCCCCTAATTTTGCGAGACAGTTCTCAGTCCCCCCCCCCCTAATTTTGCGAGACAGTTCCCATTGGTGCGTGCGACAACCTGTTGCAGTGGCATAGTTCAAAGCTGGTTTTTAGTGTTAACTTTGTTTTGACATTTCAAAGCTTCTTGCACTTGTATATTGGGTAAAACTGAACACCCACAACTACCATATTTTGACCCCTTTATGCATTGTAGGAAACTATCCTCGAAATTCGTAATAGTTTAAGATGATTAATATATTTGTTGAAATGTGTTAAAAGGTTTTCATTTACGTCAGTTGGAAATCCCTTGCCATGCCGTTATTTTCGGAGTTCCATCTATAAATGTTCATGGAAAGGGATGCATGGGGGATGGGGGAGCAGTGTCGGGTTGGCATACTCAACACTATAGTCAATTTCTTTTAGCGATGCAAATTTGCACCGACTCGCAGCGGTGCCCTTTTTAGCTCGAAAAGTTTCCTGATCGCTGATTGGTTGGACCAAGATAATTCTAACCAATCAGCGACCAGGAAACTTTACCGAGCTAAAACGGCACCGTTGCGAGTTGGTGCAAATCTGCCTCGATAAAAGAAATGGACTATAGGTGCTAAACTAAACATGTTTTGACACCTTTGGTTTTTGCTATCACTTCAGGAAACCGCAGTCGATGACATTGCTGTCAATTCCAACAATCGTGTTTTGACCGTCAGAGTTAAATATAGGTTCCCATTCGTTGATATGCACATTTTACTTCATTTGTTTATGCAAAACTTGGGTATTCATTGCCCTCACTCATAACATCTTCATTACCATCATAAATGTCTTTTTATTGTTTATATATGACATATCTGTTTTTAACGTTGTTAATAGTTTATATAGGACATATCTGTTTTTAACGTTGTTAATAGTTTATATAGGACATATCTGTTTTTAACGTTGTTAATAGTTTATATAGGACATATCTGTTTTTAACGTTGTTAATAGTTTATATAGGACATATCTGTTTTTAACGTTGTTAATAGTTTATGTAGGACATATCTGTTTTGATGCTGTTACTGTTTTTAGAATGATTTATTGTTAATTTATTCTCATCAGTTATTTATTTCCTTATTTCCTTTCCTCGCTGGGCTATTTTTCCCTGTTGGAGTCCTTAGGCTTATAGCATCTTGATTTTCCAATTAGGGTTGTAGCTTGGCTAGTAATAATAATAATAATAATAAGTCTTTTAACCTCCGCCAACGTAGTTGGAAGTAGGTTATGTTTTACCCTTTTGTTTGTGTGTTTGTTTGTGAACAGCTTCCTGGCCACAATTTTAATCGTAGAGGAATGAAACTTGCTGGAATTAACTTTAATGTAAAAAGCTGGAACTTATTAGATTTTGAATGGTCATGGTCAAAGGTCAAGGTCACGGTCTAGAATATATCCAATTTACGCAATCACCCATAAGTCTGGGAATCGTTGTCACAGAGACTACAAACTTGGTTCATATTTAAATGTATTGAAAATCCATCCCAATTAATACATGCTAAGGTCAAAGATCAAGGTCAAGGTCGAGGAAAAGGTAGAGAAATAAGCTGCCACGGCGGAGGTCTGCTCTCTACTGAGTGCCCCTCTAGTTCTTTAAGAGGTAAGATGTGAAATTAGTGCTCTTTATTAGCTTATAATATCCTTTTTACTCTCTTCCTGAACATTCATAAATGCAGGCCTTCATCTATTACTATCCTTCCACGATATCCTGGCCCTTCTTCCTATGGGTCTACGTCATTAAATATTTTCTGAATAACTGTTCCACACCCAATCTCATAACATGTCCAAACCATCTCAGCGTTTGAATTATGTCCCTCCTTCACAGCTAGGTTTTTTAATATAGCAAGTAGTGTACGTGATCCGTCAAAAATTAAGACTAAATATTTACATAGATGTGGGAGATCGTGGTTTGAGTGTACCTCTCGGGGTACCCCCTCATCAGAGTATGACTACTCCCTGTCCCATCTACCCGCTCTGCGTGGAAGGAAAGATATATATATATATATATATATATATATATATATATATGTGTGTGTGTGTGTGTGTGTGTGTACATATATATATATATATATATATATATATATATATATATATATATATATATATATATATATATATAGCCAGACAATTGCTCTTTTTAATGTGTATATATCGGCGCCAATGACCTTCGATGTCAGGATGCCAGGAAATTCAAAATCAATCAATCAATCGATCTTTATTATATAATGTAGGATGAACAACTTACCAAAGACATTTTCCCAGTGAAAAAATGACTGATCGATTATGTTTATCTATCAACGAATTATCGTTCAATCATGAAAAAATAGCCATGAAAAAACTCACATAGTACTGTAAATCTTCGACACCATTCAGAGGAATGTATTAAATAGGGTTTGATAAAGGAATGTATTAGAATGACTTTGCAAGAAAAAATGTATTAGATAAGGCTTGTTAGAGGAATGTATTAGAATGACTTTGCAAGAGGAATATGTATTAGATAGGGCTTGTAAGAATGACTTTGCAAGAAGAATGTATTAAATAGTGTTTGTTGAAGGACTGTGCAAGAGGAATGTATTAGAATGACTTTGCAAGAGGAATGTATTAGTGATTCGATAGGGTTTATTAGAGCAATATATTGAGATAACTTAGCAATAATACCGTATCGGAAGGTCTTTGTAAAAGGAATGTATTAGATTGATATCACAGAGTAATGCATCGGGTAAGTTTTGAAATAGTAATGTATCCAATAGACCTAACGTGGATTTGAAGTAGCCGTTCCATTATTAAAGGGAAACTGACCTATAGTCAATTCTATTTAGTGAGGCAGATTTGCACCGACTCGCAAGGGTGCCCTTTTAGCTCGGAAATGTTTCCTGATCGCTGATTGGTTGGACAAGATAATTCTAACCAATCAGAGAGCAGAACACTTTTCCGAGCTAAAAGGGCACCCTTGCGAGTCGGTACAAATGCGCCTCATTAAAAAAAAAATTATTATAGTGCCTGGAATCTTCTATGTAAAAACTGCGGCTTCCCATTTAAAGAGTCTGACCTGACTCTAGTGTACGCGACCCGGCAAAATATTTAGATAGATATGCACGCAGACTCGAACAGATTCAACCCTTCTCACTCCCTCCCCCTTTCCTGACTACAACCCTTCTCACCAGGGTATGACTACTTCTTCTTCACCCTACCCGAGGGATCAAGAGAGGCCGTGGAGTTGTATGTCTGGCATTGCTGCTGAGCGTAATATAAGTATATATATATATATATATATATATATATATATATATATATATATATATACATATATATATACATATATATATATATATATATATATATACATATATATATATATATATATATATATAGAGAGAGAGAGAGAGAGAGAGAGAGAGAGAGAGAGAGAGAGAG
>NC_090747.1:110503622-110513622 GCF_036898095.1 Palaemon carinicauda | reverse complement strand
CTTACGCCAGCTCTGTTCATTAAAGTTGACCCGATTTAATCGGCTAAAAACAATCTAAGCGAGTATCCGCTCTTAGGTTAAAGCCTCTTCGACCTGCGATTAAGTTCTGAGATTAGAAGCGATTAGAAGAGATTATCAGTAATCTCGAAACGATGCAGTTTTTTATCATATTTGTTATAATTCTTCTTACTGGTATTTGCCGGTCGGGTCAGAATAGGTCAAGGGTATTGCTGCATTATCGCTGTATTAGCGTTGTATTGTCGCTGTATTAAACTAATACAGAATAAGGTATCAGCGTGTGTTTAGGTCAAGTAAGATCTCTCTCTCTCTCTCTCTCTCTCTCTCTCTCTCTCTCTCTCTCTCTCTCTCTCTCTCTCGTCATACACATACCCAAAGACACATATGTACAGTATATAGGCACGTATATTTATTAATCTATATTCCTGTATTTGTATATATATCGTATGTATGTAGACG
Source organism: Palaemon carinicauda (assembly GCF_036898095.1). Taxonomy (NCBI): domain Eukaryota; kingdom Metazoa; phylum Arthropoda; class Malacostraca; order Decapoda; family Palaemonidae; genus Palaemon; species Palaemon carinicauda. The sequence goes on along the minus strand of NC_090747.1, from coordinate 110,513,145 downwards.
TATAAATTATACATACATACACACATGTATATATATATATATATACATATACATATATATATACATATACATATATATACTGTATATATATATATATATATATATATATATATATATATATATATATATATATATATATATATATATATATATATATATATATGTGTGTGTGTGTGTGTGTGTGTGTGTGTGTGTGTGTGTGTGAGTGGGTGAGTTTACAAAGAATACAAAAGTAACTCGACGAAATAATTTCAATAATTTCTTTTTAAATCAGAACCAATAGGAAGTTGGAAAATACAATAATGAATTCAAAAAGATTAGAAAAAAGGGTGACCTGAAGAAAGATGAAAAGGAGTAGAGATCAGAAATATTAACAGGAAGAACTAGACATCCCTGAAAACCCTTGTTCTTACATAGGAGGATTGACAAAGGCGTCCTTGTTAGTTTCATTTAATTTTAATTTCTCCGCCTTTGTAGTGGACTGGAATAAGTCTGGTTGCTTGTTTCGTGAATTATGACAACCTTTTTTTTTTTTTTTTAATGAGATTTCGTGGGTTTTTTTTGTTTATTTATCCAAGCTGCGTCTCTGAAAGAAAGGAAGATGCAGTAAATAGTTTATGATACAAAATAGGCTTAGCTATGTAGTCTCTACATAGTAGGGTTGTGGAAGTATGTTAGCATTTAAATAGATGCACCAGTACCTCTGCCAACGAAGTTGGAAGGAGGTTATGTTTTACCCCCTTGTTTGTGTTTTTCCTTATGTGTGTGTGTGTTTGTTTGTGAACAGCTTCCTGGCCACAATTTTAGTTGTAAATTAATGAAACAGGGATTAAAAGATATTTAAAAAGACGGAAATGATTAAATTTTGGAAGGTCAAGGTCAAAGGTCAAGAAAAATGTCCAATTCACGTAATTAGCCATAAGTTTGGATATCGTTGTCATAGAGACTTCAATCTTGGTTCATATTTGAGTGTATGAAAATCCACGCCAATTAATATATGTTAAGGTCAAGGATCAAGGTCGAGCAAAAGGTTGAAAAATAAGCTGTCACGGCGGAGGTCGGCGCTTTATTGAGTTTCCCTCTAGTTTATAGCGTATTTTTCTCCATTTGAAAGCATACTGTAGAATAGCACTAGCAACCAGCATGTTATTAACATGGAGGTCTGTGGTAACGTCTTTGCCTGGTGATCGCCAGACTGGTGTTCGAGTCCCGTTTAAAGTCTTTAGTTCATTTGGTCGTTGAAATCTCGCCATCCTTGTGAGCTAAGGATAGTGGGTTTGGGGGAGCTTATATGTCTATCTGCTGAGTCATCAGCAGTTATTGCATGGCCCTCCTTGGTTCTAACTTGGGTGGAGAGGGGCTTGGGTGCTGATTTTATATATATATATATATATATATATATATATATATATATATATATATATATATATATATATATATACTGTATATACTGTATATGGTCAGTCTCTAGGGTGTTGTCCCGATTGATAGGGCAGTGTCACTGTCCCTTGCCTCTGCCATTCATGAGTAGCCTTTAAAACCTTTGAGAGCAGTTATTTAAAGCAATAAGTTATTAGCCACATTAAATGGATGTTTCCCTTTGTCTATAGATCAAGAAAAGTTCTTATTTTTTTAAATCAATGAAAGCTACTGTCATTAATTATCACTTTTATATAATTAATGAATTAGAATCTCATCTCATTGTAAGCAGTATTTTGGAGACAATTCTTTGTACTAATCTAATTATTCTCTCTTCCTCTTGGTTTATTCAACGGTGTGTAGAACAAGCTTGATATTAAGAACCATGGAAGCCTAAGGGTTTACGAAGAGGTTGCCCTTTCCCTAGGTTATCTCTTCCTCTATGGTATTCATTTTCAAAGCCATCGTTGTTGTCCTTCCTTCAGTTGAAGTGACTATCCTTTAAGGGTACTGAGCCCTTCATGGTGTGTCGGATCCCCCATGTTGACCCAGTTACCTGATATTTTGTCCTTAGTCTATTTTGAGGCGCCCTGTATGTAGTCCTATACATATTGTTATTGTTATTATTTTTAAGTTTGTTTTTGAGTATGATGAGGCCATTTTATCGTTTATTTTTCATATTCTGTTTGGAGATACTGAATGAAATCCATTGTTGAGGTGGTCTATTGGAAAAGTCCCTCATGGCGATCTGCTGGACTGGGGTTCGAGACCAGCTCAAGCTCGATAGTTTCTTCTTGTGTCGGCAACCTCACCATCCCTGTGAGCTGAGGGGGAATTTGTTCAGCTTATAGTTCTACCTCGTAAGCCATCAATAGCTATTGCCTAGCCCTCCCTGGTCCTAGCTTGGTTGGAGAAGGATTTGGACGCTGATAATATGTATATATGGGCTAGGGCATTGTCACTGTCCCTTGCCTCTGTCATTTATGAGTGACCTTTAAAGGAATGAATCGTAGACTTAGCCAGTGTCGTCTAATGTATTACAATATTCGTGGGCTGAGAGCCAATGTTCAAGACCTTACAGTTGGCTCCAGACAGTATGATATTCTCTTGCTTGAGGGTACACTCGGGCGCACTGCTTTATGTAATTTCTCTTGCTCTTGTTTTGCTAAAGTTTTTATAAGTGATCTAGGAGATATTTGTTTTATTGTTGTTATTGTTCTTAGAATATTTTATTTTTCCTCATTCCCTTTTCTCACTGGGCTATTTTCCCTGTTGGAGCCCTTGGGCTTATGGCATTTTGCTTTTCTTGGGCTGAGTGCCAATATTCAAGACCTTACAGTTGGCTCCAAACAGTATGATATTCTCTTGCTTGAGAGTACACTTGAGCACACTGTTTAATCTTATTTCTCTTCCTCTTGTTTTGCTGAAGTTTTTATAATTTATATAGGAGTTTTTTATTTTATTGTTGTTATTGCCCTTGGGTTTATAGCATTTTGCCTTTCCAACGAGGGTTGTAGCTTAGCAATTAATAATAATAATAATAATAATAATAATAATGATATACTTGCTCTATCAAAAGGCACAATACTAGATAACCTTTTAGAAGTTTAATTCCAATTTTGGCCAGATTGTGGAATGATCTTCCTAATCAGGCAGTTGAATCAGTATAACTTAAGAAGTTCAAACTTTTTGTAAATGCTTTTCTACTGAGCAGGTTAACATCAGTATTTATTATTGTTTATATATGATTGATCTATTTTGATGATGTTACTGATCTTGGAATATTACATGTTTTTTTTTTTTATTCGTCACTTGCCTTACCTATAGTTTATTTGCTATTACCTTGTTTCATTTTCTTCACCGGGCTACTTTCCCTTTTGGAGCCCTTGGACTTTTAGCATTCTGCTTTTTCAACCAGGTTTATAGATTGGCTAGTAATGATGATGATAGTAATAATAATAATAATAATAATAATAATAATAATGATTCGGAGTGAAATAATGTACCAAGATTAAATGTTACATTGTAAGAGTTATTTTCTCATTCATAAACCCATGCACGTCAAAGTACTGAGCAAGATACTGCTACAAAAATGTACAGTAGACAGAATGTTACTTGAGATTCATATAGAATTGATATATATTAAAATACCGAATGCTGAAATTTAAATTGAACTTCAAGGAACAAAAAACGTTCAATTTACAGGTCGTTTTAAAGAAAATGCTGGAACTAGCTACTATTCCATTCCTATTTGGCTGAAGATTATTGCTGGAATACATGATGCAGGATTGCCTACGTCCAATTTCAACTCCATTTCCCGTTACCCTTTGAGAAGGCAAACGTTTGAAACGTTCGAATGAGTAATCATTTGCCGAATACAGCAATCCAACTGCCTTTCTCTCGAGCCTGTTTGATATCTGGTTAACAATTTTGCAATACAATCAGTGTAATTATTGATTATGTGATTATTTTTTTTTTTATATTTTTTATTTCTTTTTGGTAAAGCTATTAACGACATTCATTTTTATACTTGCGATGCAATTATTGATTACGTGTTAGTTATTATTGATATTTTTTTTATTGGTAAAGCTATTACCTTTTTTTTAATTATACAAACCTTGTAATTATTGATTCTTTACTATTTGTTTTTTTCATTTTTTTGGTAAAGTCAATAACTATTTTGTTATTGTGAAAGCTATTAACAAAATCATGTGGTCAATGGTCTTAAAATTGTATTAACAATGATATTGAAAGTTGTGCATTATTAACGGTGATGTAATCCTTTTATTAATATAAAATTTTGGTGTCAACAAATTAACAATTGCCGTTAAAGGCCATAGATTATTTACGCAGCCTTAGATATCTCCAAATCTTCCTTTGAAGAAATTATGTAACTGGTGTTGTGGAATGAGGAAATTTAAAATCTTTTCCAACATTTTGCATTTAATATTTATTTGTCGAACATAATAAAGAATGATATACTTTTTTTTTTTTTTTTTGAGGGTAATTATGTATGTGAAGGTTCGTTTGAAATTTATCTTGGTTGTGGTGGCCGATGTGGTAGCGTCCCTGACTGGTGAATGCCAGACTGGGGTTCAAATTCCGCTCAAACTCGTTAATTTCTTTGGTCGCTGCAACCTCATCATCCTTGTGAGCTAAGGATGGGTGGTTTGGTGGAGCTTATTATTATTTTTATTATTATTATTATTATTATTATTATTATTATTATTATTATTACTTGCTAAGCTACAATCCTAGTTGGAAAACCAGGATACTATAAGGCTAGGGGCCCTAACAGGGAAAATAGCCCTGTGAGGAAAAGAAACAAGTAAAATGAAAATATTTTAAGAACAGTAACATTAAAATGAATATTTCCTATTTAACCTATAAAAGCTTTAAGAAAACAAGAAGAAGGGAAATTAAATAGAATTGTGAGAATGAGTGTAGCCTCAAGCATGAGAACTTTAACCCAAGAGACAATGTAAGACCACGGTACAGAGGCTATGACACTACCCAAGACTAGAGAACAATGGTTGAATTTGGAGTGCCCTTCTCCTAGAAGAGCTGCTTACCATAGCTAAATAGTCTCTTCTACCCCTACCAAGAGGAAAGTAGCCACTGAACAATTAAAGTGTATCTGTTGAGTCATCAGCAGCCATTGCCAGGCCCTCCTTGGTTTTAGCATTGGTGGAGAGGGGCCTTGATCGCTGATCTTATGTATATATGGTCAGTCTCTAGGGCGTTGTCCTGCTTGATAGGGCAATGATACTGCCCCTTGCTTCTGCCAATTCATGAGCGGCTTTTAAACCTTTAAACCTTCAAGTGTTGACTTGTATTTCTCTCTAACAGCCTTGGCCTTTGTCAGAAGATTCACTAAGAATTGACAATACTGATAACAGAAAGTTTTTGTAGGTTTAAGCAAATCTGTATAATTTTATGGGAGGGAATGGAAGCTAGCAAGTTTAAACAATTAATATTGTGATTAGCGTTAATTCAAAATAAAACGATTTATAGAGATGACTTAAGGATTGATAGAAAAGTAGTTTGGATTCAAACAAGGAAGAGGATTTGCTGGAGAATAGATGGAAGGTAGTAAGATGAAATTATGAATGATATCATTGATAGGTAAAAAAAATGAGATGAAGTAGGAGATGATGAGTGTAGAAATATTGAATTAAAAGAACAAGATGAGACGACTTGCGAAGTCTAACCGAGGTTCTTTGCGTCAATAGACGTAGGAGATAATGATGATGATGATTGATAGGAAAATTTGGAAGTGTTTGATTTTCTTTGGATGCCCGAGAGTATATATAATAGATAATAGAAATAAGGCTGTAATGACAGAGATAAATATAGGAAAATGAACCCTCTCCCTTCAAGCATTATGATCACCATTATTCTTCTCATTTCGTCTTCAAATAATTAATTTTGGTGTAAATTTTGTCGTTTTAAGAATTTACATTTTCTTTGGCTATATAGATTCGTCCAAGGTTTACAACGTTCTCATTTATTCAAGCGTATTATTATTCATTCTTATGCAAAGCACTGAATTCATCATAGGCATATTTTGTTTTTAACTGACGGAACCGAAGCAAGTGAAATTCTCACAAGCCTTATCTCTTCGTGAATATTTTATTATAGTTGACATTTCCTATCTACTCCTCAATTTCTTTTCCCCAAGAAATTGTATCGTTTCTCGCCCCAGATAGAAACAACAAACGGTTGTTTAAATTGAGAACTGTTCATTGGTCCCTCGCATTTTGCGAGACAGTTCTCTTAGTCCCTCCCATTTTACGAGACACTTCTCAGGGTCCCTCCCATTTTTCGAGAGAGTAACTCAGAGTCCCTCGAATTTTGCGAGACAGTTCTCGTAGTCCCTCACATTTTGCGACGCAGATCTCTTAGTCCCTCGCATTTTGCGAGACAGTTCTCTTAGTCCCTCGCATTTTGTGAGACAGTTGTCTTAGTCCCTCCCATTTTACGAGACATTTCTCAGGGTCCCTCCCATTTTTCGAGAGAGTAACTCAGAGTCCCTCGAATTTTGCGAGACAGTTCTCTTAGTCCCTCGCATTTTGTGAGACAGTTGTCTTAGTCCCTCCCATTTTACGAGACACTTCTCAGGGTCCCTCCCATTTTTCGAGAGAGTAACTCAGAGTCCCTCGAATTTTGCGAGACAGTTCTCTTAGTCCCTCGCATTTTGTGAGACAGTTGTCTTAGTCCCTCCCATTTTACGAGACACTTCTTAGGGTCCCTCCCATTTTTCGAGAGAGTAACTCAGAGTCCCTCACATTTTGCGACGCAGATCTCTTAGTCCCTCGCATTTTGCGAGACAGTTCTCAGAGTCCCTCTCATTGTGCTACAGTTCTCAGAGTCCCTCCCATTGAAAGACAGTTCTCAGAGTCCCTCCCATTTTGCTACAGTTCTCAGAGTCCCTCTCATTGTGAGACAGTTCTCAGAGTCCCTCGCATTTTGCGAGGCAGTTCTCAGAGTCCCTCCAATTTTGTGAGACAGAGAGTCCCTCCAATTTTGTGAGACAGTTCTCAGTCCCTCGCATTTTGCGAGACAGTTCTCAGAGTCCCTCCAATTTTGTGAGACAGAGAGTCCCTCCAATTTTGTGAGACAGTTCTCAGTCCCTCGCATTTTGCGAGACAGTTCTCTTAGTCCCTCGCATTTTGCGAGACAGTTCTCTTAGTCCTTGCATTTTACGAGACAGTTCTCTTAGTCCCTCGCATTTTGCGAGACAGTTCTCTTAGTCCCTCGCATTTTGCTAGACAGTTCTCTTAGTCCCTCGCATTTTGCGAGACAGTTCTCTTAGTCCCTCGCATTTTGCGAGACAGTTCTCTTAGTCCCTCGCATTTTGCGAGACAGTTCTCTTAGTCCGTCGCATTTTGCGAGACAGTTCTCTCAGTCCCTCGTATTTTGCGAGACAGTTCTCAGAGTCCCTCCAATTTTGGGAGACAGTTCTCTTGGTCCCTCGCATTTTGTGAGACAGTTCTCAGAGTCCCTCCAATTTTGCGAGACAGTTCTCAGCCCCCCCCCCCCCCCTTAATTTTGCGAGACAGTTCCTATTGGTGCGTGCGACAACCTGTTGCAGTGGCATAGTTCAAAGCTGGTTTTTAGTGTTAAATTTGTTGGGGTATTTCAAAGCTTCTTGCACTTGTATATTGGGTAAAACTGAACACCCACAACTAGCATATTTTAGCCCCTTTATGCATTGTGGGACGTTACTTTTAAAAAAGGAAAATATCCTCGAAATTCGTAATAGTTTAAGATGATTAATATATTTGTTAAAATGTGTTAAAAGGTTTTCATTTACGTCAGTTGGAAATCCCTTGCCATGCCGTTATTTTCGGAGTTCCATCTATAAATGTTCATGGAAAGTGATGCATGGGGGATGGGGGAGCAGTGTCAGGTTGGCATACTCAACACTATAGTCAATTTCTTTTAGCGATGCAGATTTGCACCGACTCGCAGCGGTGCCCTTTTTAGCTCGGAAAAATTTCCTGATCGCTGATTGGTTGGATGAGATAATTCTAACCAATCAGCGATCAGGAAAATTTTCCGAGCTAAAAGGGCACCGCTGTGAGTCGGTGCAAATCTGCCTCGATAAAAGAAATGGACTATAGGTGCTAAACTAAACATGTTTTGACAACTTTGGTTTTTGCTATCACTTTAGGAAACCGCAGTCGATGACATTTCTGTCAATTCCTTTGTGAGATTGCACAATTCCAACAATCGTGTTGTGACCGTCAGAGTGAAATATAGGTTCTCATTCGTTGATATGCACATTTTACTTCATTTGTTTATGCAAAACTTGGGTATTCATTGACCTCACTCATAACATCTTCATTACGATCATAAATGCTTTCAAGTCTTTTTACCTCCGCCAACGAAGTTGGAAGGTGGTTATGTTTTACCTTTTTGTTTGTGTGTTTGTTTGTGAACAGGTTCCTGGCCACAATTTTAATCGTAGAGGAATGCAACTTGCAGGGATTAACTTTAATGGAAAAAGCTGGAACTTATTAAATTTTGAAGGGTCATGGTCAAAGGTCAAGCTCACGGTCTAGAATATGTCCAATTTACGCAATCACCCATAAGTTTGGACATCGTTGTCACAGAGACTACAAACTTGGTTCCTATTTAAATGTATTGAAAATCCATGCCAATTAATACATGCTAAGGTCAAAGATCAAGGTCAAGGTCGAGCAAAAGGTAGAGAAATAAGCTGCAACGGCGGAGATCTGCCCTCTTCTGATTGCCCCACTAGTTCTTTAAGAGGCGAGATGGGAAATGAGTCCTCTCTATTAGCTTATAATATCCTTTTCACTCTCTTCCTGAACATTCATAAATGTAGGCCTTCATTTATTACTATCTTTCCACGACATCCTGGCCCATCTTCCTATGGGTCTACGTCATTACATCCTTTTCTGATTAACTGTTCCACACCCAATCTCATAACATGTCCAAACCATCTCAGCGTTTGAATTATGGACCTCCTTCACTGCTAGTTTTTTTTTTTTTTTCTTTTTTTTTATAGCAAGTAGCGTACGTGATCCGTCAAAAATGAGGCTAGATATTTACATAGGTGTGGGAGATCGTGGTTTGAGTGTACCTCTCGGGTACCTCCTCATCAGAGTATGACTACTCCCTCTCCCCTCTACCCGCTCTGCGTGACAGGAAAGAAATATATATATATATATATATATATATATATATATATATATATATATATATATATATATATATTTATATATATATATATATCTATATATATATATATGTATATATATATACAGTATATATATCTATATATATATATATATATATATATATATATATATATATATATATTATATATATATATATATATCTATATATATATATATGTATATATATATACAGTATATATATCTATATATATATATATATATATATATATATATAGCTAGACGATTACTCTTTTTAATATCAGGATGCTATTAAACTGAAAATCAATCAATCAATCTTTATTATATAGGGTAGGATGAACAACTTACCGAAGACATTTTCCCAGTGAAGAAATGACTGATCGATTATGTTTATCTATCAACGAATTATCGTTCAA
>NC_090747.1:110493622-110501122 GCF_036898095.1 Palaemon carinicauda | reverse complement strand
ATTATTATTATTATTATTATTATTATTATTATTATTATTATTTTTGTTGTTGTTGTTGTTGTTGTTATTAGTATTACCATCTAAGCTACAACCCTAAATGGAAAAGCAGAATACTATAAGCCCAAGGGCTCCAGCTAGGAAAAAGAGTCTAGTGAGGACAGGAAACAAGGAAATAAGTAAACTACAAGAGAAGTATTGAACTAGTAAAATATTTCAGAACAGCAACAACGCTAAAATATATATTTCATATTTAAACTAAATAAGTAAAAAAACAAGACGATGAGAAATACTTTGCCTGAGTGTATCCTTAAGCAAGAGAATTCTACCCAAAGAGAGTGGAAGACGATGGTACGGAGGTTATGGCACTACCCAAGACCAGAGAATAATGGTTTAATTTTTGAGTGTCCTTCTAGAAGAGCTGCTTACCATAGCTAAAGATTCTCTTCTATCCTTACCAAGAGGAAAGTAGCCATTGAACAACTACAGTGCAATAGTTAACCCCTTGAGTGAAGAAGAATTTTATTGTAATCACGGTGTTGTTAGGTGTAATAATCAAACTTTACCCCCCTTCAACCATGCTAAGGTCTTTATCAGTGAATGTTGTGGAAGATTAATAAATAGGTATAATAGCTACATTCAATAGCTAAATCTAGTTGGTACAGAATATATATGTAAAGGCTATACTGTATAAGCGTCCATATTCCCTCTTCGCCTAATCTAAAACCACTTGTTGTTGTTGTTGTTTTAGATTGCCTGGCCCTTACGGTAGGGCTCGGGCTCTTGCACACTTGCAGCCCGAAGTAATACCACTTTAATTATCACTTTCAACATTTTAGGGAGATTTTATTAGATTTGAGGAATTCTCTAAAACCCAAATTTAGCCAACAAATTTCCATCCCATGTGAGATTTATTATCTCGTGAATATGTTCTTAGTTTTTAAACTGTATTTAATTTCGGGTTTACCATATTGTTTTTTTAAATAAATCTTGTGGTATTTTTTTAGTTTATATTGTTTTCCAAAGATTTTAAACTATATTTTATATTTTGGCTTCCAAATTTATAGTTTTTGAAAATGATTATTCTGTTGTTTTTTTAGTTTATATTGATTTTCAAAGATTTTAAACTTATTGGGTTTCTAATGTTGTTTTTGTTTCTGACATTAAATTTTCTGCTCTCTTTGAGTTTATATTAATTTTCAGAGATTTTAAACTTTTTGGTTTCTAATGTTGTTTTAGTTTTTGACACTAAATTTTCTGCTCTCTTTGAGTTTATGTTAATTTTCAAAGATTACATTAGGAATATATAGTGATAGTGATTGTTGGTTGAACAAATCTCATAGTATCTTTCATTCAAAACGGTTAATATTATCTATATTTCATAACGTAAACAGTGCGATATTATTACAACTGTAAATTTCAATATATAGGTAGTAGGTGGCTAGGCCACAAGCCACCCGTTAAGATGCTACCTCTAGAGAGTTATGTGGTCCTTTTGACTGGGCAGACAGTACTACATTGAATCCTTCTCTCTGGTTACGGTTCATACCCCCTTTGCCTACACATACACCGAATAGTCTGGCCTATTCTTTACGTATTCTCTTCTGTCCTCATACACCTGACAACATTGAGATTACCAAACGATTTTTCTTCACCCAAGGGGTTAACTACTGCACTTTAATTGTTCGGGGCCACTTTCCTCTTGGTAAGGGTAGAAGAGACTCTTTAGCTATGGTAAGCAGCTCTTCTAGGAGAAGGACACTACAAAATCAAACCATTGATCTCTAGTCTTGGGTAGTGCCATAGCCTCTGTACCAAGGTCTTCCACTGTTTTGGGTTAGAGTTCTCTTGCTTGTGGGTACACCCGGGCACACTATTCTATCTTATCTCTCTTCCTCTTGTTTTGTTCAAGTTTGTATAGTTTATATAGTAAATATTTATTTTAATAAGGTTACTATTCATAAAATATTTTATTTTCCTTCTTTCCTTTCCTCACTGGGTTATTTTCCCTGTTGGAGGTATTGGGCTTATAGCATCATGCTTCTCCAACTAGGGTTGTAGCTTACCAAGTAATAATAATAATAATAATAATAATAATAATAATAATAATAATTATTATTATTATCATTATTTTTATTATTATTATTTTTATAATCATAATAATGATTATAATTATAATTGTTATGACAACGACAACAATAATAATAATAATAATAATAATAATAATAATAATAATAATAATAATAATAATAATAATGATAATAATAATAATAATAATAATAATAATAATAACAACAACAACATACTTCAATGCGACATAAATATCACCCTCTGCATCTGATGTTAGATCTAACAAAGGGATCATTATTTCAACCGCAGCCTCAGGGTGCTATTCGAGGAAGGGCGTTCCGTGAATATAGTTCGTTTGCGGCTGTGTCATATTACCTTCGTGGAGCTGATGACGGGAGTGGGCTGACTTTATAATGGGCACGGATTGACAGCAGATAGATGGGTAGAGAGAGACAGACTTTGTATTGATGGTAGGTAAGACAGGGGCTGTGATGAAGGTAGATAGACTGGTTTTGTTATGACGGTACATAGTCAGAATTTGTTATGATAGCGGAAAGACAGATATAATTTGTAATGACGGCAGACTGACAGGATTTGTAATGACAATAGACAGACAGACGGGTGTTGTAATGAAGGTAGACAGACAGGCTTTGTAATGACGGCAGACAGACAGAATTTGTAATGGCGGCAGACAGAAATACATAATTTGTAATGACGGCAGACAGACAGAATTTGTAATGACAATAGACAGACGGGCGCTGTAATGAAGGTAGACAGACAGGCTTTTTAATAACAGCAGACTGACAGACAGAATTTATAATGACAGCAGACGGACAGAATTTGTAATGACGACAGACAGACAGACAGAATTTGTTATGACGGCAGACAGACAGAATTCATAATGACAGCAGACAGACAGAATTTATAATGACAGCAGTCTGACCGACAATTTATAATGACAGCAGACGGACAAAATTTGTAATGGCGGCAGAAAGACAGACATAATGTGTAATGACAACAGACTGACAGACAGAATTTGTAATGACGGCAGACTGACAGGATTTGTAATGACAATAGACAGACGGGCGCTGTAAGGAAGGTAGACAGACAGGCTTTGTAATGACGGCAGACTGACAGATAGAATTTGTAATGACAACAGACAGACAGATATAATTTGTAATGATAGCAGAAAGACAGACGTAATTTGTAATGACGGTGGACTGACAGGATTTGTAATGACAATAGACAGACGGGCGATGTAATGAAGGTAGACAGACAGGCTTTGTAATGACAGCAGACTGACAGACAGAATTTGTAATGACGGCAGACAGACAGAATTTGTAATGACAATAGACAGACGGGCGCTGTAATGAAGTTAGACAGGCTTTGTAATGACAGCAGACTGACAGACAGAATTTGTAGTTACGGCAGACAGAAAGACATAATTTGTAATGACTGCAGACTGATAGATAGAATTTGTAATGACAGCAGACAGACAGAATTTGTAATGACGGCAGACAGACTGACATAATATGTAATGACAGCAGACTAACAGACGTAATTTGTAGTGACGGCAGACAGACAGAATTTGCAATAACGGCATACAGATAGACATAATTTATAATGACGGCAGATAGGCAGAATTTGTAATAACGGCAAAAAGACAGACATATTTTGTAATGACAGCAGACTGACAGACAGTATTTATAATGACAGTAGACTGACAAAGAGAATTTGTAATGAGGGCAGACGTAGTCTTTGTAATGACGACAGATATAATTTGTAATGACCTCAGACAGACAGAATTTGTAATGACAGCAGACAAACATGTTTTGTAATGACGGCGGACAGACTTTATAATGATGACAGACAGACAGACAGTTATTATAATGACGGCAGACAGATAGACAGATTTTTTTTTTTACTGTCCATGGTTGGTTCATTTTACGTCACTATGAATGATCTACGCGTGCTTGCTTTCGAATTTTATTTTGATTTTGTTTTACTCTATAATAACTCATATGATTCGTATTCTTCAAGAATAGAAGTATTAACACCAGAAAAGAATAACTTATTCTGATAAGACTATGAAAGCTCCACGATATACTTTTTTTCGATTTAGTTTTGTTTTAACTAAGACCTATAACTCTAGTCTTGGGTAGTACCATAGCCACTGTACCATGGCCTTCCACCGTCTTGAGTTAGAGTTCTCTTGCTTGAGGGTACACTCCGGTACAATATTCTCTCTTATTTCTCTTCCTCTGGTTTTGTTTTTGTTATAGTTTGTATAGGAAATATTTATTTTAATGTTACCGTTCTTAAAATATTTTATTTTTTCCTTGTTTCCTTTCTTCAGTGGGCTATTTTCCCTGTTGGATCCCCTGGGTTTATAGCATCTTGCTTTTCCAGCTAGGGTTAGCTTAGAAATTAGTAGTAGTAATAATAATAATAATCATAATAATAATAATAATAATGATGATAATAATAATAATTAAGATTATATTATACAAGTGATTCTTATTCTCCTATTGTTATTCTAATCTCAACTTTTGCCTTCAATAACTTCAATAGTTTCGAAGATCGAGACTCAAAAGTGGAATTACAATAGAACCATCCTTTGGAAAGTTTTAATTTTTATATTTGAAAGTTTCAACAAGGATAATCCTGCCGGATCTTGGGTTGATTTTATCTCGAAATTGAAACACGAAAAGAAAAGAAAATGAAGTTATAAGGTTCGTTTTCTAGTTTTAATTTGTTTTGCAATTTATTGTCCCCTTCCCTGCATAACTTTGGCATTGTGTGTAGCAATTTTTAGTTCTTTTCGTTTTAAGTAAGGATTTCTTACAGACAGTCTCTGTATTTACTCTTCTCCGATTACTTCTTAAGCTGCACTGGATGCGTTCCTGCCTGGCGCTCGCCTGACTGGGGTTCGAGTTCCGCTTAAGCACAATAGGTTCTTTAGTGTGTGCAAGCTCGCCATCCTTGTGAGCTGAAGGTTGGAGGTTTGGGGCAGCCTATAGGTCTGCCTGCTGAGTCATCAGGAGCCATTGCCTGGGCCTCAATGGTCCTAGCTTGGCACTCGCCTAACTGGGGTTCGAGTCCCGTTCAAGCTCGATAGTTTCTTTAGTGCTTGTAAGCTCACCATCTTTATGAGCTAAGGATAGGAAGTTTGGGGGAGCCTATAGATCTACATGCTGAGTCATCAGGAGCCAGTGTCTGGCTCTCCCTGGTCCTAGCTTGGCACTCGCCTAACTGGGGTTCGAGTCCCGCTCAAACTCATAAGATTCTTTGGTCGCTGCAACCTCACCCTCCTTGTGATTTAAGGGTTGGGGGTTTTGGGGGAGCCTATAGATCTACCTGCCGAGTCATCAGGAGCCATTGCCTGGGCTTCCCTGGTCCTAGCTTAGCACTCACCTAACTGGGGTTCGAGTCCTTTCAAGCTCGATAGTTTCTTTAGAGTCTGCAAGCTAGCCATCCTAATGAGCTAAGCTTAGGGAGTTTGAGGGAGCCTATAGATCTACCTGCTGAGTCATCAAAGAGCCATTGCCTGGCCCTCCCTGGTCCTAGCTTCTGCATTGACTATATGTATATGTTGCCAGTCTCTAGGACATTGTTCGGCTAACTAGGGCAATATCACTGCCCCTTGCCTCTGCCATTCACGAGTAACCTTTCAACCTTTAAACCTCTTGTTTACCTTAGGTAGCCACAAATCCCGATAAGCCTCCAATCAATCATTCAGTGACTTAATCAATCATTCAATCAGTCCCGCAATGAATGAATAATCAGTATTCAATCAGTTCTCAGTCGTTGTGTGTTCGTGGCTGGAATCAAATGGAAATTATTCTCGAGGAATGTTCTTTTAATTTGCGCATGTATCGTCTTCATTAGTTGTTATTGGGAGTTCTCATTGGAATTGTAGCTCGCTCTCTCTCTCTCTCTCTCTCTCTCTCTCTCTCTCTCTCTCTCTCCTCTCTCTCTCTCTCTCTCTCTTACACACACACACACACACACACATATATATATATATATATATATATATATATTATATATATATATATATATATATATATATATATATATATATATCTTTAAAGGGTTGTGGTGTCTTATTAGAAGGCGAAGCGATTGCCGAACTGGGGTTCGAGTCCCGCTCAAGGTTGATAGTTTCTTGAAGTGCCTGCAGCCTAACCATCCTTGTGAGCTAAAGAAGGGCATTTTGGGAGTTTATCGGTTTGCTTGCTGAGTCATCAGCAGCCATTGCCTGGCTCTCCTTGGTCCTAGATTGGGTGGAGAGAGGGCTTTGTGAGCTAAGCATCAGGGTTTTGGAGAGTCTATATGTCTACCTGCTGTGTCATCAGCAGCCATTGCCTAGCTCTCCCTGGTCCTATCTTAGGCGGAGAGTGGGCTTTGTGGGCTAAGGATTTGGGGTTTTGGAGAGTCTATAGGTCTACCAACTGAGTCATCAGCAACCATTGCCTGGCCCTCCCTGGTCCTAGATTGGGTGGAGAGCGTGATTGGTCGCTGATCATATATGTATGAGCATTCTCTATGGCACTGTCCATGTCCATTGCCACTGCCATTCATGAGCGACCTTTGAACCCTTAAGATTGCCGATAAGAAAAATATTTCTCCAAACTTTAGTCTAATTAATTGCCTCAAGGGGACAAACCCTGCAAAATCCGGACAATGTTTTACCTTAATTCCGGTCGTAAGGATATTTCCCTGCATCCGGACTCTTCCCCATATCCGGACTTTTCCTCCGCATCCGGACTTCTTTTCTTTTTTTTCACTCGAATCCGGACGTCACTCTAGCCACCCCCCACACAAACGTTAATGAGACTGTCAGAAAGATAAATAAGCTTAGAAAATTTCGAGTGTTTTTCAAGGTGGGGAGGAACAGAGAACGACTCGTAAATCAGTCTTTCCATCTGTTGGTATTAAATGCGATATTCTTCTCATAACGCCTTCATTCCTTGTTGTTTTTTTTTTTTTTTCTTTTTTTTTATTATCTTTTAGTATTTACCTCCGCTAAGGAAGTTGGAAGGAGGTTATGTTTTCGCCCTTGTTGGTGTGTGTGTTTGTTTGTTTGTTTGTGAACAGCGTCCTGGACATAATTTTCATTCCTTTTTTTTTCTTTTTTTTTTTCCTTTTTTATAGACTTTTAGTATTTACATGCTCCGACGAAGTTGGAAGGAGGTTATGTTTTACCCTATGCTTGTGTATGTGTTTGTTTGTTTGTGAAAAGCTTCCTGGCCACAATTTTAATCGTAAAGTAATGAAACTTCCATAGATTAACTGTTATGTAAAAAGCTGGAAATTATTAAATTTTGGAAGGTCAAAGGGCAAGCTCAAAATTCAAGCAAAATGTCCAATTCACGTAATCAGCCATATGTTTGGACATCGTTGTCACAGAGACTTCAAACTTGGTTCATG
>NC_090747.1:110478322-110488122 GCF_036898095.1 Palaemon carinicauda | reverse complement strand
GACGCCAATATCGTTTATTATAAATAAAGATTAAAAGAATATATAATTATATCCAGAGAAGTAAGTAAATATGTTATAAAAGTTAAATAGCGTTAAGAAGACTTGCTTCTTATATAAATTTAAAAATGCCCCTAGGAGTAAATATGTTATAAAAATTAAATAGCATTAAGAAGACCTTCTTCTGATATAAATTTTAAAATGCCACTAGCATTGTACGACACATCATGTCCAAGGATCTTGGCAAGGCTCTGCCATCTTCAATATAAGATGTGTAGATGCACTCATAAAAAGGGAATTTAACTGGTGGTAAAGGAAATATTTATCCTAATATCCCAACAATGCATAACATTGGTGGTCTGATTGATACAAATTTGTACTCCAGCAAGTCACTTCTACCATCTTTATATCTCTCCTTGATAAACGCCTCGAAAATCGTGCTATAAGAATAGCATCACAATTGCGAAAATATGAAAATTATTCCAACCTCCTGAATGCGACGGTAACTGCTTCTCCTTAACACGAAAAATCCAATAAATATTCCACCTTAAGATTAGGTATGGTTTACGCTGATATGTTTTCAACCAGAAGGCCAAGCTTTGAATTTCACTTATAGCTGGAGATGGAAAAAAAAATGACAGCTATTGATTTTCCTAGAAGCGGTTTTGTTTTATTGTTTATTTTTTGGCACATGTGTAGATCACATTCCAATAAGCAGTTAGGAATACGTGTTTTCATTTCCCACTCCGGCACTGGGTTTCTGTAGTTTTGTTAAAGCGAATTAGATTATTCATTCAATTTGAATTCTGTTCCTTGACTTTTGATTTTTTTTTTCAAGAAGCTTCTTTGAAAGGTTTTGTAGATCTATTTTATTTACTCTTATTTACGTATTTGTTGTTTCTATTTCTAAAATCTGTTTTGTTGCCTCTTTCTCTGAAGCTTCTGTCTTTATTGTTTCTTTGAAGCTTATGTCTTTGTTGCTTCTTACTCTGAAGTTTCTGTGTTAGTTGCTTGTTGTTCTAAGGTTTCTGTTTTAGTTGCTTGTTATTCTAAAGCTTCTGTTTTAGTTGCGTGTTATTCTGAAGCTTCTGTCTTTGTTGTTTCTTACTCTGAAGCTTCTGTCTTTATTGCTTCTAACTCTGAAGATTCTGTTTAAGTTGCTTGTCATTCTGAAGCCTCTGTCTTTGTTGCTTCTTACTCTGAAGCTTCTCTTTGTTGCTTCTTACCCTGAAGCTTCTGTTTTAGTTGCTTTTTATTCTAAAGCTTCTGTTTTAGTTGTTTGTTATTCTAAAGCTTCTGTCTTTGTTGCTTCTTACTCTGAAGCTTTTGTTTTAGTTGCTTGTTATTCTGAAGCTTCTGTCTTTGTTGCATCTTACTCTGAAGTTTCTGTCTTTGTTGCTTCTTACTCTAAAGCTTCTGTATTTGTTGCTTCTTACTCTGAAGCTTCTGTTTAAGTTGCTTGTTATTCTGAAGCTTCTGTCTTTGTTGCTTCCTGCTCTGATGATTCTGTCTATTGCTTCTCAATCCGAATCTTCTGTGTTTCTTGCTTCTCTCTACGAAGCCTGTTTCTTTTGGTTCTCACTCTGAAGCTTCTTTCTTTATTGCTTCTCATCACTAAGCTTCTGTCTTCGTTGCTTCCAACATTGAAGCTTCTCTCTTTATTTCTTCTCAATCTGAATCGTCTATCTTTTTTGCATCTCCCTATGAAGCCTCTGTCTTTTTTGCTTCTGACTCTGAAGCCTCTGTCTTTGTTGCTTCTAACTTTGAAGCTTATATCTTTATTGCTTCTTCATCTGAATCTTGTCTTAATTGCCTCTCACTATGAAGCCTCTTGTCATTTTTGCTTCTTACTCTGAAGCGTCTTTCTTTATTGCCTTTCAAACTGAATTTTCTGTCTTCGTTGCTTCTCACTATGAAGAATTTATCTTCGTTTATTGAAACTTTCTTGTATCTTGGAGTATTTCACTCAACCATGTATAATCTCTATGATTTTTTCCCTAAAGTGATTCACATATTTTTTATTATATGTATATCTTAAGATGTGCTTTACCGTATAATTTTATATACGAATATGTACATATATACGTAAAGGTTGTTGAAAAGATACTAGCAAAACTCTTTATTGGACATGTTATAAATATCTTCAGTGGTAAGGAACTATGTTACACGCCCCCACTTTCTTGCTTTCATTCACCTCATGCTATATTTCCTCTTGTTTGCATTGATTGTATCTTATTGATACATAAGATCCTGTTCCAGAATTAGGATTATCCTTGTGGAAATAAAAAGATATTCTCCACGTGCACCATTATATAGGAAATGCAGGGAAACGGACTTTTTTTCTTATCTATTATTCCCTCCAGATAAATCCTTGTGTGTATGTGTTTATATATATATATGTATATATATGTATATATATGTATATATATGTATATGTATATATATATATATATATATATATATATATATATATATATATATATATATATATATATATACTGTATATATATATATATTATCAATAATAGTAATAATAATAATAATAATAATATTATTATTACTATTATTATAATTATTATTATTATTATTATTATTATTATTATTGTTATTATTATTATCACTTGCTAAGCTACAACCCTAGTTGGAAAATCAGGATGCTATAAACACAGGTTCTCCAACAGGGAAATTAACCCAGTGAGGAAAGAAAACAAGGAAAAATTAAGTATTTTAAGAACAGTAACAACAATAAAATAAATCAGTTGTTAATGAGAGAGAGAGAGAGAGAGAGAGAGAGAGAGAGAGAGAGAGAGAGAGAGAGAGAGAGAGAGAGAGAGAGAGAGAGAGAGTGGGGGGGATTCATTCACCCCGAGGCAGCTCAAAGACCTGGTCGGTCAGTGTAACAAAAACATGATTGATAGCAGACATCACTATGGGCATATTTCGTAATAACGTCCCCCTAATGTATAAACCTTTGAAGCGTAAATATTTGGCCAAGTTCCTGCCTGGCTTTCTTAATAAAACGAGATTGAATTTAGTTTATGTAAGTGCTATATATCTGTCATTGTTCTTAAGTGGGGAAAGAAAATTATTTTGAAAAATAGTTATCACCGAAGCAGTGAAAATTTAATATGTATATATATATATATATATATATATATATATATATATATATATATATATATATATATATATACACACACACTAGCGTATGCGTCCCGTCAAAAATGATTGTTAAATATTTGTAGATAGGCACACAAAAACTCCCCCCTCTCACCAGGGTAAGACTACTCCCTCTCCCCCTACCCGAGTGACGGTGAGAGCTGAGGGTGACCAGATCTATATATATATATATATATATATATATATATATATATATATATATATATATTTATATATTTATATATATATGTATATATATACATATATATATATATATTACACATATATACATATATATATATATATATATATATATATGTATATATATACATATATATATATTACACATATATACATATATATATATATAATACATATATATAATACATATATATACATATATACATATATATATATATATATATATTGTTAAATATTTATAGATAGGCTCACAAAAACTCCCCCCTCTCACCAGGGTAAGACTACTCCCTCTCCCCCTACCTGAGTGACGGTGAGAGCTGAGGGTAACCAGATCTATATATATATATATATATATATATATATATATATATATATATATATATATATATATATATATATATATATATATATATATATATAATACATATATATACATATATACATATATATATATATAATACATATATATATACATATATACATATACATATATATATATATATATATATATATATATATATACATATATATATATATGTAT
This sequence comes from Palaemon carinicauda, assembly GCF_036898095.1. Taxonomy (NCBI): domain Eukaryota; kingdom Metazoa; phylum Arthropoda; class Malacostraca; order Decapoda; family Palaemonidae; genus Palaemon; species Palaemon carinicauda. The sequence continues at coordinate 110,484,224 of NC_090747.1, read as the reverse complement.
ATATATATGTATATATGTATATACATACATATATATATATATATATATATATATATATATATATATATATATATATATATATATATATATATATATATATATATAAAGAGTTAGTCACCTGCTGTTTAGTGTATTGGAGAAATGTTTCCACGTACATATCCAATTACCTGTTTGTTAAGATGCGAGTCTTTAAACCAAACTATTTGTATTTAATTAAATTCACTCTGTACTAGTACTGGAGTTAGGAAAAATGTATATTCTTAATCATATGACCTAAAGATTCTCCATCTGAAAGGCTGTAGGCTTTAATTAACAGATAAATCCTTAAAAAAAAAACCATGCAAGAAAATCCTTGATGAGACAATCCTTAGAAAGGGGAGTGGCTGATTTTAATCAAAGGTCTTGTTAGATCCTTTTTCAGGAAATGAAATCTCCGTAGATTCTCCGGAAGGGATCGTAAATTGATAAGGAGAGAACGTAATCTCATATTGCGAGAACGTTGTTGTCGTTGGAGATGCAAATGGCGGTAATCTAATGTGGCAAGGATCTCGGTACTCGTTAAGCATCTCTTTATCTCGATCGCGTATTTTTTATCTTTATCGCATATTTTTATCTCGATAACATATTTTTTATCTCGATAGCGTATTATTTATCTTGATCACGTATTTTTTTTATCTCGATAGCGTATTTTTTTTTATCTCGATAGCATATTTTTTTTATCTTGATAACGTCTTTTTATCTCGCTAGCATCTTTTTATCTCGATAACGTCTTTTTATCTCGATAGCGTATTTTTATCTCGATCACATTTTTCACCTTGATTGCGTATTTTTCATCTCAATCGCTTATTTTTTATCTTGATAACGTTTTTTTATCTCGATCTCGTATTCTTTTATCTTGATAACGTGTGTTTATCTCGATCATATATCTTATATCTGGATAGCATATTTTTATCTTGATTGTGTCTTTTTATCTCGCAAGCATCTTTTTATCTCGCTAGCTTCTTTTAATCACGATAGCATCTTTATGTCGATAGCGTCTTATTTGTGATAGCATCTTTTATCTCGATAGCGTCTTATTTGTGATAGCATGTTTTATCTCAATAGCATCTTATTTTTGATAGCATCTTTTTATATCGATAGGATCATTTTTACATCGGTAGCATCTTTTTTTCTCAATAACATGTTTTTATCTCGATAGCGTCTTTTGATCTTGGATGCGTCTTTTCATCTCGATAGTGTCTTTTTATGTTGGTAGCACCATTTTATCTCATAGCATCTTTTAATCAGGGTAGCATCTTTTTATCTCGATAGCATCTTTTTTATGTCATTCTTTTTATCTCGATTGTGTATTTTTATCTTGATAGCGTTTTTTTTATCTTGATAGCATCTTTTTATCTCTATGATATCTTCTTTTCTCTATAGCATCTTTTTATCTTTATAGCGTCTTTTTATCTCGATAGCATCTTTTTATCTCTATAGCATTTTGTTTATCTCGATAGCGTCTTTTTATCTTGATAGCGTCTTTTTATCTCTATAGCATTTTGTTTATCTCGATAGCGTCTTTTTATCTCTATAGCATTTTGTTTATCTCTATAGCGTCTTTTGATCTGTATAGCGTCTTTATATCTCTATAGCGTCTTTCTATCTCGATAGCGTCTTTTTATCTCTATAGCATTTTGTTTATCTTGATAGTGTCTTTTTTTCTGTATAGCGTCTTTTTATCTGTATAGCGTCTTTTTATCTCGATAGCATCTTTCTATCTCGATAGTATCTTTTAATCACGATAGCATCTTTTTATCTCGATAGTGTATTTTCATCTTGATAGCGTCTTTTTATCTTGATAGCATCGTTTTATCTTGATAGCATCTGTTTATCTCTAGGGCATCTTTTTGCTTCTATAGCATCTTTTTATCTTGATAGCGTCGTTTTATCTCTATAGCGTCTTTTTATCTTGATAATGTCTTTTTATCTTTATAACATTTTGTTTATCTCGATAGCGTCTTTTTATCTGTATAGCGTCTTTTTATCTCTATAGCGTCTTTCTTTTTCCATAGCGTCTTTTTATCTCTATAGCGTCTTTCTATCTCCTTAGCGTCTTTTTATCTTGATACCGTTTTTTCCACATTTGCTCGTGCTATAAAAACCATTTTGCTATACAATGTTTAAGCATTTTTAAAATGCTCAAGCAGGATCAACTAGAAGTATGTCTTATTTTCCAGATGAGTTTTGGAAATGTGTCTGCCTTTCAAAAGATAATTATGAAACCCGGAAGTTTCCAAAACACGTAAACACCAATTAAGGAAATTAGATGTTACTTTTCGGTTTTTATCCTTCCGAATTTTATGCAATGAGGTACGTTTATGGAAATGAGTATTTCACTTTGTTATTCTATTTTGTATACGTTAATAAGTTTACACTTTTTACATGAAATTTTTTGGTGTTTGTCACTTTTAAAGTCGTGACACTAGTTTGATGTAACTATTGATGTTGTGACAGAAGTTTGATAAACTTTTGAATTTTGACATTGTTTGTCTGATATTTGAAGTTGTGTTAATTGTGTGAGATCACCTTTGGAGTTGTAACACCAGTTTTTCGTGGCCTTTGAAATTGGGGTACTTCTTTGATATATGACCTTTTCAGTTGAGACACCAGTTTTACATGGCCTTTGAAAGATGTCACCATTTTGAGATGACCTTGAAGTAGTGACACCAGTTTTGACATGACATTTAAAGGAGTAACACCAATTAGTTATGATCTTTAAAGGTGTGACGCCAGTTTTGACATGGCATTTAAAAAAGTAACACCAACTCGATATGACCTTTAAAGTTGTGACGCCAGTTTTGACATGGCATTTAAAAGAGTAACACCAACTCGATATGACCTTTAAAGTTGTGACGCCAGTTTTGACATGGCATTTAAAAGAGTAACACCAACTCGATATGACCTTTAAAGTTGTGACGCCAGTTTTGACATGGCATTTAAAAGAGTAACACCAACTCGATATGCCCTTTAAAAGTGTGACGCCAGTTTTGACATGGCATCTAAAGGAGTAACACCAACTCGATATGACCTTTAAAGGTGTGACGTCAGTTTTGACATGGCATTTAATGGAGTAACACCAACTCGATATGACCTTTAAAGGTGTGACGCCAGTTTTGAAATGGCATTTAAAGGAATAACACCAATTCGATATGACCTTTAAAGGTGTGACGTAAGTTTGATAACACCTTTGGAGTTTGACGATAGTTTTATGATACCAGTTTGAGATGAGCTTTGAAGTTTTAACACCTGTTTGATAAGACCTTACAGGTTTTGACGCTAGTTTGAAATTATCTTTGAAGATATGATATTAGATTAGTTTAATATTACCTTTGAAGTTTTGACACCGGTTTGATATAACTGTTAAGTTTTGTCACAGGTTTGAGATAACTTTGAAGTTTTGACACCGCTTTGAGATACCTTTGAAGTTTTGAAACAGGTTTGAGATAACTGAAGTTTTGACACCGCTTTGAGATCATTTTGAAGTTTTGACACCGCTTTGAGATAAATTTGAAGTTTTGACACTGATTTGAAATAACTTTAAAGATTTGACATCGATTTGAAATAACTTAAGTTTCGACACTGGTTTGAGATAATTTTAAAGTTTTGACACCAATTTGAGATAACTTTGAATTTTGACACTGGTTTGAGATAACTTTGAAGTTTTGACACCGGTTTGAGATAACTTTGAGGTTTTGACACTAGTTTGAGATAGCTTTGAAATTTTGACACTGGTGTGAATTAACTTTGAAGTTTTGACACTGGTTTGAGTTAACTTTGAGATTTTTACACCAGTTTGATATAGCTTTGAAGTTTTGACATTAGTTAGAGTTAACTTTGAAGTTTAGACACCGGTTTGAGATAACTTTAACGTTTTGACACTGGTTTGAGATAACCTTGAGATTTTTACACCAGTTTGATTTAGCTTTGAAGTTTTGACACTGGTTTGAGTTAACTTTGAAGTTTTGATACTGGTTTAGATGACTTTGAAGTTTTGACACTGGTTTGAGATGACTTTGAAGTTTTGACACTACTTGAGATAACTTTGAAGTTTTGATACTAGTTTGAGATAACTTTGAATTTTGACACTGGTTTGAGATGACTTTGAAGTTTTGACACTGGTTTGAGATAACTTTGAAGTTTTGACACTACTTGAGATAGCTTTGAAGTTTTGATACTAGTTTGAGGTAACTTTAAATTTTGACACTGGTTTGAGATGACTTTGGAGTTTTGACACTGGTTTAAGATAACTTTGAAGTTTTGACACTACTTGAGATAGCTTTGAAGTTTTGATACTAGTTTGAGGTAACTTTAAATTTTGACACTGGTTTGAGATGACTTTGAAGTTTTGACACTGGTTTAAGATAACTTTGAAGTTTTGACACTACTTGAGATAGCTTTGAAGTTTTGATACTAGTTTGAGGTAACTTTAAATTTTGACACTGGTTTGAGATGACTGAAGTTTTGACACTGGTTTAAGATAACTTTGAAGTTTTGACACTACTTGAGATAGCTTTGAAGTTTTGATACTAGTTTGAGGTAACTTTAAATTTTGACACTGGTTTGAGATGACTTTGAAGTTTTGACACTGGTTTAAGATAACTTTGAAGTTTTGACACTACTTGAGATAGCTTTGAAGTTTTGATACTAGTTTGAGGTAACTTTAAATTTTGACACTGGTTTGAGATGACTTTGGAGTTTTGACACTGGTTTAAGATAACTTTGAAGTTTTGACACTACTTGAGATAGCTTTGAAGTTTTGATACTAGTTTGAGGTAACTTTAAATTTTGACACTGGTTTGAGATGACTTTGAAGTTTTGACACTGGTTTAAGATAACTTTGAAGTTTTGACACTACTTGAGATAGCTTTGAAGTTTTGATACTAGTTTGAGATAACTTTGAATTTTGACACTGGTTTGAGATGACTTTGGAGTTTTAAAACTGGTTTGAGATAACTTTGACGTTTTGACACTGGTTTGAGATAGCTTTGAAGTTTTGACACCAGTTTGAGTTAACTTTGAAGTTTTGACACTGGTTTGAGATGACTTTGAGGTTTTGACACTGGTTTGAGATAACTTTTAGATTTTTGACACCGGTTTGATATAGCTTTGAAGTTTTGACACTGGTTTGAGTTAACTTTGAAGTTTTGATACTGGTTTGAGATGACTTTGAAGTTTTGACACTGGTTTGAGATGACTTTGAAGTTTTAACTTTGGTTTGAGATAACTTTGAGGTTTTGATACTAGTTTGAGATAACTTTGAATTTTGACACTGGTTTGAGATGACTTTGAAGTTTTAACTTTGGTTTGAGATAACTTTGAGGTTTTGATACTGGTTTGAGATAACTTTGAATTTTGACACTGGTTTGAGATGACTTTGAAGTTTTAACTTTGGTTTGAGATAACTTTGAATTTTGATACTAGTTTGAGATAACTTTGAATTTTGACACTGGTTTGAGATGACTTTGAAGTTTTAACTTTGGTTTGAGATAACTTTGAGGTTTTGATACTGGTTTGAGATAACTTTGAATTTTGACACTGGTTTGAGATGACTTTGAAGTTTTAACTTTGGTTTGAGATAACTTTGAGGTTTTGATACTGGTTTGAGATAACTTTGAATTTTGACACTGGTTTGAGATGACTTTGAGGTTTTGACACTGGTTTGAGATAACTTTTAGATTTTGACACCGGTTTGATATAGCTTTGAAGATTTGGCACCAGTTTGAGATAACTTTGACGTTTTGACACTGGTTTGAGATCACTTGTGATACCAGTATTATATTCATATCCTTTAAAGATGTGACACCAGTTTTTTATATGTCCTTTAAAGTTGTGATACAAGTGGATATGACTTTGGAAGCTT
>NC_090747.1:110470822-110473322 GCF_036898095.1 Palaemon carinicauda | reverse complement strand
TACCCGACGGGTTCGAAGAGACCGAGTAGTTAAACTTCTTGCAATGCCGCTGAGCCTGACCAGAATTATATATAGAAACATATATATATATATATGTGTGTATATATATATATATATATATATATATATATATATATATATATATATATATATATATATATATATATATATATATATATATATATATAGCCAGACACATGATCTTTATTCTTTATTATAAAGGGGCGATGGTAAATTGAGGTAGATGGTGAGAAACTAATTGATAAAGTAAGAAATATATTCACAGGCAAACAATATGAATTAGAAAGAACTAGAAATCGCCTTGCATTTATAACAACGACATCAGAAAAACAAAAAGCCCTTTTTTGCTTTTATTAGGATGTCCTTGTTTTTCTGCTGATGAACTGGAATATTGAATATAGTTTTTTTAATCGTGAAAAATAACAGGCGAAAAGCAGCAAGAGTTTTCTTCCTGTTGAACATTTAAAGTTGAAAAGCATTTGGAAAACAGAAGGTTGTTTGATAATGTTGTTGATTTAAGTAAGGAAAAATGCATACTTACTGATCCGTTTGGTCATTTATTCAGGTTGTAGGTTGGCCAGGGCACCAGCCACCCGTTGAGATACTACCGCTAGAGAGGTAAGGGGTCCTTTTACTGGCCAGACAGTAATGCATTGGATCCCTCTCTCTCTGGTTACGGCTCATTTTGTCTTTGCCTACACATACACCGAATAGTTTGGCCTATTCTTTCCATATTCTCCTCTGTCCTCATTTACCTGACAACTCTAAGATTACCAAACAATTCTTCTTCGCTCTAAGAGTTACCCCCTGTGCTGTAATTATTCAGTGGCTACTTTCCTCTTGGTAAGGGTAGAAGAGACTCTTTAGCCATGGTAAGCAGCTCTACTAGGAAAAGGATACTCCAATATCAAACCATTGTTCTCTAATCTTGGGTAGTGCCATAGCCTCTGTACCATGGTCTTCAACTGTCTTGGGGTAGAGTTCTCTTGCTTGGGGGTACACTCGGGCACACTATTCTTCTAATTTCTCTTCCTCTTGTTAATGTTTTTATAGTTTATATAGGAAATATTTATTTTAATGTTGTTACTCGTCTTAAAATACTTTATTTTTCCCTGTTTCCTTTCCTCACTGCTATTTTCCCTGTTGTCGACCCTGGGCTTATAGCATTCTGCTTTGCCAACTAGGGTTGTAGCTTAGCAAGTGATAATCGTAATAATAATAATATAGATTAAGTTGGCGTTATTATTAAGTACTAATAAAAAAGAAAGATTCTCTGTCATGGGGAAAAGAAATTAGACTAAAACAATATTGGTTTTATCAACCAAGAATTATAAATTGAAATGGTGGTTATTCTCATTGATGATAAAGAATAAAAAACAAGATTGAAAATGAGAGAAATAGTCATACAAGGAACTTCCAGCCAGTCTTGATTTGCTCTTAACTTCACTGCAGACTTGCATTGTATTTACTTCAAAGTAAAGGATTTGTCGAAACTAAAGGATTAGTCCTTGGGTCACACTGCGTTTTAATTATATTTTTAGTCCTACAAGGAACTTCTAGCCAATCTTATTTTGCTCTTAACTTCACTGCGGACTTGCAATGAATTTTCTTCAAATTCTAAAGGATTTGTTCTTGAGTCATATTATAATTATAGTTTTAATCCTACAAGGTCCTTCAAGCGTGGCCACGCTTCCAACCAATCTGGGAAGCTTTCCTCTTCCTAGGGTCTTGATTTAACCTTTCAGAAAGGCAGTGGTGTATCCTATTTACCACAGGTGTACTGAAGAATGAATATCCCTGTCAGGATTTTGGTTGCATCCTACGACGTCGGCCAATATCCTTAGAGATTACGTTCCCCTCGATCATACGTCCAAAATGACTGCGCTATCCATCAATTCCTGGAAATATGCGGAGACAAACTATGACAGTATCGCGATCATATCTCTCTCTCTCTCTCTCTCTCTCTCTCTCTCTCTCTCTCTCTCTCTCTCTCTCTCTCTCTCTCTCTCTCTCTCTCTCTCTCTCTCTCTCTCGGCATTTTTATGTAATGCAAATAGGAAGATTATAAGGCTAGTTACTGCTCAAAGAATTATGGAAAGGAGAGTCTCTCTCTCTCTCTCTCTCTCTCTCTCTCTCTCTCTCTCTCTCTCTCTCTCTCTCTCTCTCTCTGTTGAGACGTGGAAGTTATCCAATTTTGAAAATCCTAGGTCAAAGGTCAAGATGAAGGTCGAGCAAAAGGTCGACCGAACTAACCTTAACCTTAACCCTAACTCCAAGTTCACACTTGCTTGTCACACAGGCTTCAAATACGCCTACGGTCTAAATTGATTCTGGGAGAGGCAAGCTGGTTTCGAGAAATAAGCTGCCGTGGCGGAGGTCTTTTCTCAGAGTGCTTTTCTAGTTATTATTATTATTATTATTATTATTATTATTATTATTAATCTTGCTGCTGTTTTTGTTAGTATCTTTTCTTGTTATT
>NC_090747.1:110450008-110452822 GCF_036898095.1 Palaemon carinicauda | reverse complement strand
TGGCGTAGGCATGCTCTCTAACTGAGTGACCTCTAGTTTGTTCTTGTTTTTGTTCTCGAGAAGGTTGTGTCTGTGGGTTTTGTTTTGTGTCTCCTGGATAGAGGATTATGCTAAACGTTCCTCTTGGAATTTTAATGTTTTTTTGGTTAGCAGTTTACCTGAAAACAGCTTTTTTTTTTTTTTTTTTTTTTTTACGAAGGGTTGTTCCTCGTGCCCAGAACTAAATGACAAAAATACGACTAGATTTATTACTCTGGTCTGGTAAAAAATCACGAAATTTTCACCAAAGTTTGGCTTTTGTATCCAGAAATAATTTACCAAAAACCTAAAACTAAATTTGGACCTATGGCTTGCAAAAATGTACGAAATTTCCACGAAGTTTTACCCCTCATACCCAGAAATAATTGATGAATATGTAACCAAAATTGGCCCTGTGACCGGGCAAAATTTGACGAAAATACGCCAAGGTTTGTCCCTCTTGCCATAAATAATTAAAGGGAATATAACCAAATTTGCCCCTGTGGACTGGCAAAAATTGACAAAAATTGCACAAATATTGTATCTATAAGCTGACAGCAAATGACCATTTTTTTTCCCAATTTCTTACTTTTTTTCTTTTTTTCTTTTATTCCAAAGTTGGTCCCATAGTCTATAGCAAGAATTGATTAGCTTGTATGAGAGAGCTGGCTTTGAATAAATGACCGGGCTAGAGAGGGAATTACTCATTCTTGGGGCGTTTTGCTCGCTTCAAACGTTTCTTTACCATAGTCATGTCTCTCTCCAGACGTTTTCTATACCATAGTCATATCTCTCTAAAGGTTTACTTCACCATAGTCATGTCCCTCCAGACGTTTTCTTTACCTTCGTCATGTCTCTCTCCAAACGTTCTCTTTACCATAGTCATGTGTCTCTCCAAACGTTTTCTTTACCTCAGTCATGTCTCTCTCCAAACGTTCTCTTTACCATAGTCATGTGTCTCTCCAAACGTTTCTTTACAATAGTCATGTCTCTTCAAATGTTTGTTTTACCCTAGTCATGTGTTTCTTCAAACGTTTTCTTACCATTTTCATGTGTCTCTCCAAACGTTTTCTTTACCATAGTCATGTCTCTCTCCAAACGTTTTCTTTACCTTAGTCATGTCTCTCTCCAGACGTTTTCTTTACCTTAGTCATGTCCCTTCAGACGTTTTCTTTACCTTCGTCATGTCTCTCTCCAAACGTTCTCTTTACCATAGTCATGTCTCTCTCCAGACGTTTTCTTTACATTAGTCATGTCTCTCTCCAAACGTTTTCTTTACCATTGTCATGTGTCTCTCCAAACGTTTTCTTTACGATAGTCATATCCCTCTCCAGACGTTTTCTTTACCATAGTCATGTCTCTCTCCAGACGTTTTCTTTACCTTAGGCAGGTTTCTCTCCAAACATTTTCTTTACCATTGTCATGTGTCTCTCCAAACGTTTTCTTTACCATAGTCATGTCCCTCTCCAGACGTTTTCTTACCATAGTCATGTCTCTCTCCAAACGTTTTCTTTACCATAGTCATGTCTCTCTCCAAACGTTTTCTTACCATAGTCATGTCCCTCTCCAAACGTTTTCTTTACCATAGTCATGTCTCTCTCCAAACGTTTTCTTTACCATAGTCATGTCTCTCTCCAAACGTTTTCTTTACCAATTGAGATACGAGGAAGTATATAATGTTTTCGCTAACAGGTGTCTTTATATATATATATATATATATATATATACCTAAATAAAACTAGAACCCAAAGGTATGGGAAAGGAAAGGGTTGACGTGAAGTAATATTTAGAAAATAAACTCGTATAATAAAAAACACAAAGGGACCTATCTGAAGAAACTATGATAATTGTTAATGAGTTTATTATAAGCAGATATAGAGTATCGAATGAATGAAGGAAATCCACTTCGTGATAAGTGAAATTCCTTATTCTTCATTTGCAATAGGCCTACCTTCACCTTCTCTTGGCCTACCGTCACCTTCTCGTCGTTTACATACCATTTATTAAATCTTTTGATGATTTGATTGATGAAACAATACATGAAGAATTGACTTCAATTTATCTTTTAGTGTAAACTATGGACTATTGTATGAACAGTGATATCTGAAAGAGATATTAAAATTATTCTTGTGTATAGATCTTATTTATTTACTGCAGTTTTGTTTGTTTTTTATCGTAAGACATAAGAAGTAGATCCGAGAAAAATAGAAAGGTCGGTTGTGATTTTAATTTCTTTCTTGGAAAATTATATAATACAGAAACAAAAATCCTAAGATGTAGGTATTCGAATATAACCAGCATATAATTAAAACTAAAGGCGTATTAACCCAGTGTTATGTATGATTTTTTTTCTTGTATACTACAAAACGATTGAGAAATCTTTGAAACGTTCCTCTAGTGATCTGCTGGACTGGGGTTCGAGTCCGCTCAAGCTAGATAGTTTCTTGTAGTGTCTGCAAGCTCACCATCCTTGTGAGCTAAGGATGATGGATTTGGGGGGAAGCCTATAGGTCTACCTACCGAGTCAGCAACAGCCATTGCCTAGCCCTCCCTGGTCCTAACTTAGGTGATGATTATATATATATATATATATATATGTCAATCTCTAGGGAACCGTCCCTTGCCTCTGCCATTCATAAGTTACCTTTAAACCTTTAAATTATGCTTTTATATATATATATATATATATATGCGATCTTCATTAACCCCATGAAAAAAAACTGGAAAAAACAGAAATGTAACCAATTTTTTTCAGTAGAAAAAAAAACAAAAAAACATGGCCTCTTTCTCCACAAT
>NC_090747.1:110442508-110445008 GCF_036898095.1 Palaemon carinicauda | reverse complement strand
TAACATTATTATTATTATTATTATTGTTATAATTATTATTATTGTGATTATTGTTATAATTTATTATTATTATTATTTATATTATTATTATTATTATTATTATTATTATTATTATTTTTATTATTAGCTTTCCTTTAATTCAAAGTTACTTCCACGTGGAACTTTCGACCATGTTTATTTTGAAAACACTTATGGGCGGCTCTGAGGAGCATGAGTCCGTGCTGGCACAAGGCCCCTTACTCCAATAACGACATTCTTTCCCTCCCTGAGCTTCATATGACCGGATTCTTATTAAAAGTTAAGAGAGAAAACAGGTTCAGTATATGTTTGTCTTGGGGGAGAGAGAGAGAGAGAGAGAGAGAGAGAATATTCTTTGTATTCTGTCTTGTTATACATTGTATATGCACAGAGAGAGAGAGAAGAGAGAAGAGAGAGAGAGAGAGAGAGAGAAAATATCCATTGCAATCTTTCTGTTATGTAGTTTTTGAGAGGGAGAGAGAGAGAGAGAGAGAGAGAGAGATATCCATTGCAATCTTTCTGTTATGTAGTTTTTGAGAGAGAGAGAGAGAGAGAGAGAGAGAGATCCATTGCAATCTTTCTGGAGGAGAGAGAGAGAGAGAGAGATCCATTGCAATCTTTCTGGAGAGAGAGAGAGAGAGAGAGAGAGAGAGAGAGAGAGAAAGATATTCATTGCAATCTTTCTGGAGGAGAGAGAGAGAGAGAGAGAGAGAGGGAGGAGAGAGAGAGAGAGAGAGAGAGAGAGAGTATCCATTGCATTCTGTCTTGTTATACAGTTTACGTGCAGAGAGAGAGAGAGAGAGAGAGAGAGAATCCGTTGCATTCTGTTTTGTTATACAGTTTATGTACTGAGAGAGAGAGAGAGAGAGAGATCCATTGCATTCAGTCTTGTTATTCAGTTTATGTGCTGAGAGAGAGAGAGAGAGAGAGAGAGAGAGAGAGAGAGAGAAAATATTCATTGCATTCTATATAGTTACATAGTTTATGAGCCATCTAGAACACTTTATCGTAATAATGTCTTAAAAATCACCTTCGCTCGTATGTCAGCATCTCAGGTGCCAGAGTATAGTATCTGGTGGATTGAGGGGAAGGATATGGAGAGAGGGAAAGGGGGAAAAGAATGAGGGGAAACGAACCGTGAGGATAGACTAAGATAAAAAAAGAGACTCATAGAGAAAAGAGACTGAATGAAGGAAACTGAAGAGAAAGAAACGAAAATAAAAGAGAATGGAGTGAGAATGGAAGGGAACTGAGGAGAAGGAGCCCGAGGGGAAAAGAAATAAACTGAGGGGAAAGGAAATAGAAAATTAAGGAGACGGGTGGGAAAAGAAAATAGAAAAGATAGAAACAGGTGAAAAACAACAGAAAAGAAAGAGACTGAGGGAAAAGCAACAGAAAAAAAAGAGACTAAGGGTAAAGAATACAGAAAGAAAAGAGAATGAGGGGAAAATGAAATAAATAGACTGATGGTAAAGGAAACGCGAAAAGAAACTGAGGGGAGATTAAAATAGACTGAGGGTAAAGGAAACAGAAAAGAAAGACAATGAGGGGAGAATAAACAAAATAGATAGGCCTAGGGGAAAATAAATAGACTTAGGGTAAGGGAAACAGGAAAGATTGTGACTGTGGGGAAAATAAACCAAAAATAGATAGACCGAGGGGAGAGTAAGTAAACTGAGGGTAAGGGAAACATAAAAGAAAGAGACTGAGGGAAAATAAACCAAAAATAAATAGACCGAGGGGAAAGTAAATAAACTGAGGGTAAGGGAAACAGAAAAGAAAGACTGAGGGGAAAATAAACAGAAAGTGAATTTACATAGGGGAAAATAAATACTGAGGAAAATGAAAATGAATAAATACACTAAGGAGAAAAGAAAGATTGAGAGGAAAGTAAACAAAAAAAAAATAGACAGGGGAAAATAAACATAACATAAATAGATTTAGGGGAAAACAAACATATCATAAACAGACTGAGGGGAAAATAAACTGAAAAGAAATAGACTAAGGGGAAAATAAGCAGAAAAGAAATAGACTGAGGAAAAAAATAAACATATCATAAATAGACTGAGAAAAAAATAAACATAACATAAATAGACTGAGGGGAAAATGAAAAAAAAATAGACGGAGTGCAAAATAAACAGAAAATAAATAGACTAAGTGGAAAATAAACTGAGGGGTAAAAAGACAGGGTAAACAAACCGAGAAAGAAAAAGACTGCTGGGAAAGTGGCTCGTAAATCTAAGGGCCCCTTTAAAAGCTGCCGGAAAAGGGGAAAGATTGACAACTATTTCTTCGGTACAGAATAAAAGATGCTTCAGCTGAAAGTTTGGGAAAACGGCCTTTTCTTATCTTGATGAATATTCAAATATACAAAATAAACCTTTAAACTTATTCCAGTTAAGTCATTTCAATTTTCTATTAATTTATATTCAAATATGCAAAATAAACCTTTAAACTTATTCCAGTTTGGCCATTTCAATTT
>NC_090747.1:110405008-110437508 GCF_036898095.1 Palaemon carinicauda | reverse complement strand
ACATTTAAATATCAGACATTTATCTATTAGACATTTAACGATTAGATATTTATCCATCAGACATTTAACTATCAGACATTTATCTATTAGACATTTAACGATTAGATATTTATCCATCAGACATTTAACTATCAGACATTTATCTATTAGACATTTAACGATTAGATATTTATCCATCAGACATTTAACTATCAGACATTTATCTATTAGACATTTATATATCAGACATGGGATTCACCTAAGGCAGGTGCTTGTAATATTCTTTAATATCTGTGAATGATTCCCACCCACCCCTTATTTGTTATTCTGCTTTCACTATAACGTTTGTTCTGATATACAAAAACCATAATATCTAACAACCTCACAAATCCAGATATTCATGTTATTAACAGATGATTAATTTTTAAATACCTCGTATTAAAAAAAATTATGATCAAGGAAGTTAAGAAAGACACAACACCTTAGATGATTTTGAGAAGAAAAAAAAACTTCCAATTAAGGTTTAAAGGCTGCTCATGAATGGCAGAGGCAAGGGACATTGCCCTCTCAAGCAGGACAATACCCTAGAGATTGACCATATACACATGTGATCAGTGCCCAAGCCTCCTCTCCAAACAAGAAGGAGCAGGGAGGTCCAGGCTATGGCTTCTTCTGCAGATAGACCCATAGGCTCCCCCAAACCCCCCATCCTTAGCTCGCAAGGATGGTAAGGTTGTAGACACTAAAGGAACTAACGAATCTAAGCAGGACTTGAATCCCCGTCTGACAATTGCCCAAGCCCCATTTTCAAACAAGTAGGACCAGGGAGGTACAGGCAATGGCTTCTTCTGCAGATAGACCTATAGGCTCCCCCATCCTTAGCTCGCAAGGATGGTAAGGTTGTAGACACTTAAGGAACTAACGAGTCTAAGGAGGACTCGAACTCCCGTCTGTCAATCGCCAGGCAGAGACGTTACCAATCAGGCTACAAAAACCATTAAAACTAGTCATGCAAGAAAGCTTATGGGGATTAAAAAAAATTTCTAGAAAGATGACGGCCTCGCGTACATGTTGCTGGTGATGTAAATTCTTCTAAGGTATTTTCAACGGAAAACTCACCCTGAAGTTTACATTGAATTCAGGAGAAAAGACGCCCAGAATGCCTTGCTCTCATGTAAAATAGATTGCGGAAATAGTTCAGGAAGAGATGAAAGTGGGAGATGGAGATGGGAGGGGGACAAGGAAAAGGAAGAACTCGAGGATTAAGATAATTTTGGATGAGATTCTTAGTTGAGGAAGAGATGAGAGAAGGAGATGCAGAAGTGTGGATAAGGAAAAGGAAGAACTGAAGAAAGAATGTCATTTTCTACGAGTTCTTAGTTAAGGAAGAGATGAGACAAGGAGATGCAGAAGTGTGGATAAGGAAAAGGAAAAACTCGAGGAATAAGATAATTTTGTATTAGTTCTTAGTTGAGGATAAGATGAGAAAAGGAGATGCAGAAGTGTGGATAAGGAAAAGGAAAAATTCGAGGAATAAGATAATTTTGTATTAGTTCTTAGTTGAGGATAAGATGAGAAAAGGAGATGCAGAAGTGTGGATAAGGAAAAGGAAAAACTCGAGGAATAAGATAATTTTGCATTAGTTCTTAGTTGAGGATAAGATGAGACAAGGAGATGCAGAAGTGTGGATAAGGAAAAGGAAAAATTCGAGGAATAAGATAATTTTGTATTAGTTCTTAGTTGAGGATAAGATGAGAAAAGGAGATGCAGAAGTGTGGATAAGGAAAAGGAAAAATTCGAGGAATAAGATAATTTTGTATTAGTTCTTAGTTGAGGATAAGATGAGAAAAGGAGATGCAGAAGTGTGGATAAGGAAAAGGAAAAACTCGAGGAATAAGATAATTTTGTATTAGTTCTTAGTTGAGAAAGAGATCAGAGAAGGAGATGCAGAAGTGTGGATAAGGAAAAGGAAGAACTCGAGGAATAAGATAATTTTGGATGAGTTCTTAGTTAAGGAAGAGATGAGAAAAGGAGAAGCAGAAGTGTGGATAAGGAAAAGGAAGAACTCGAAACACAAGATAAATTTCTACTAGTTCTTAGTGTAGGAAGAGATGAGAGGAGAAGATGCAGAAGTGTAGATAAGGAAAAGGAAAAACTCGAGACATAAAATCATTTTGTATGAGATTCGTAGATGATAGATAGGATGGAAAGATAAATTAGAGGTTAGTGAATGAAATTTGAGGATAGGGGACGAACAGGAATGATGATCTTGAACGATAGTTTGTTTATGAATAATCAAATATTTTATTTTTGTTATGAAAATGGCAAGGTTTTCATCATATTCAATGCAATGAAATTCTTGGGAGTGTGGAATAGAGCAAAATTTTATCAATAAGTAAGGTGGAAATTTGAATATTATAAAAAACATCTAATTATGGAAGACAAAATAAAAAAAAAAAAAATTTAATCATAGTAAAATCCTCTAATAATAGCAGAGACGAATAAAAAAAATCATTTTAATTTTGAATTTTGGTTTAGAAGAAAATTAATTTGTCTATTCTGAAGTTTTAAATGAATCCTCAGTGAAATGTCTTTGATGAAATGAGAAATGTCATCCGAAATAATTTTCATCTGACAAATTAGAAAATATTTTTTTCCATTTGTTGTATAAGCACTTCAACGTGAGCTATTTTTATCATTTTATCTGAAGAACATCTCGAAAGGCAGAAATTATTTAATAAAAACAAGAATATTTTCAAGTAAATTCTTCTCTTGTGTCTTTGTAAAGTTAATTGTTATTCTGCGACTCCTAAGAGGAAAAGGTAAAATCCTTTGACAAAAGCTTCTTTCGTCTAGATCAAAGGTTGATGAATTCATTATTAGATGTCTTGAAATATTCATGAAAAAAAAGAGGACTTTATTTACAGAAACTGAAGGCAATATTATTAATATGATTAGTGTACACAACCCGTCAAAATAACGGCTAAATATTTTGATATGCACACACAGATTCAACCCGTCCCACCACCTCCCTAATTCCTAACTACAACTCCCCTCACTAGGGTATGACTAATCCCTCTCCCAACCCCTACCCGAGGGACGATGATAGACAGTAGTAACTTATTGATGATGACCGTTATTGAAAAGATATATATATATATATATATATATATATATTTATATATATATATGTATATATACACACACACACACACATATATATATATATATATATATATATATATATATATATATACATATATATATATATTTATATACATATATATGTGTATATATATTATGTATATATATACACATATATATTATATATATATGTATATATATACCTGTATATATATATATATATATATATATATATATATATATATGTGTGTGTGTGTGTGTGTATGTGTATGTGTATGTATATATATATAACCAGACACGTGCCCTTTATTGTATTTGGGAAATCAAACCATCATTGATGAAATTGGAACGAATAATAACAGTTTAAAAAAATATATTTGTTTGCAGGTATAAACACTGTATTGTTACAAAGGTATTGAAGCTCTGATAACATTCAGAGCCGGACTGAATTATACATGCGTATTCACAGTTGCCAAACTGTACAGAATATTACTTTGAATTTGTAATTTTATGAAATACTTATTTTAGCTCCGAATAATTCAAAATGTTTTCAATTTTTCATTTTATGAAATACTTATTTTAGCTCAGAATAATTCAAAATATTTTCAACTTTTCATTTTATGAAATACTTAATATTTTTCTAGAATAATTCAAGATACTACTTTCAACTTGTCGTTTTATGGGATACTTAATGTTTGTCCAGAATAATTCAAAATATTACTTTTAACTTGTCATTTTATGGGATACTTAATATTTGTCCAGAATAATTCAAAATATTACTTTTAACTTGTCATTTTATGGGATACTTAATGTTTGTCCAGAATAATTCAAAATATTACTTTTTACTTGTCATTTTATGGGATACTTAATATCTGTCCAGAATAATTCAAAATATTACTTTTTACTTGCCATTTTATGGGATACATAATATTTGCCTGGAATAATTAAAAATATGACTTTTTACCTGTCCTTTTAATAATTACGAATTTCCCGTGTCATAAGACGCTACAAGTGGTAAGACGCACCCTTAAATTAGCAAGGCAGTTTTAGAAAAAAAAATAAGGATTTAAAAAATTTCTTAGCACAAATCCCTAGAATCCCTAGTCAGCCACTCTACCGTGATTATTGTCTTGCACAATAATTTTTCTTATGTTGGGTGAATTATGAAATGTTTATGTTAATATTAATTACCTATATGCCAATTATCCCAATTTTATTACATATTCATATAAGAAACCACTAAAGCAGTCGTAGTTTCCACCACAACTACACTTTAAGTCAGAGTGTTTGGTGTTTCAAGTGTTGTTTACATGAAAGCAGCGTTACCAAAGGTGCATAAAATTTTGTTAAAAGAGGTAAAATTCTAGTACTATTTCCAAAATTCCTCATATAGACTGGAAATTTTCACACAAAATGTAATTATTGATTAAAGAAATCTAGACATTCTTTTAGGTGGAATAATTTTGCTACTGTTTGTGATTCAAGGTCTAGTTACTTTTCTGCAAATTGGTAATACTGCAATCAACAAACAGAAGTTTTTTCCAAGGTCGTATTCAGCAAACGTCTGTTTGTATTATTTCGTAACTCAGGCAACAAAGTCATTATCTATATATTGCTTTATTACAAAATATCAACAAAATATGAGAAAATAGATATACTGTATACTGCATAAACAACTATGTCATAGCGTCGTCTGCTACGAGATCATTAATTGGCATGTTTGCTTGTAGAAGGGGGTTAGCGAGTCATCAGCTGATTACAAAAAAAAAAAAAAATAATAATTGCTACTGTACTTCATTAAAGGAAGTGCAATATAAAAATAAATGAATTTATTACATAGGAATGATAATTGTAGGTTTATATTCTATCTCTCGTCAGTTTGAGTACTTGTATGTCAATAGTTAGATGTTTGAAGAGTGTTAAACTCCCTTATACAACTTTTTCTCAAGTGTTAAGACGCAGGGTGATTTTGGGGGGCAATTTTCGTGAAAAAAGGCGCGTCTTATCACACGGAAAATACGGTACTTAATAATTGTCCAGAATAATTCAAAATATTACTTTTTACTTGTCATTTTATGGAATACTTAATATTTACCTGAAATAATTCAAAATATTACTTTCAATTTTCATTTCATGAAATACTTAATATATGTCCAGAATAATTCTCTAGAAACATATATATCCTGTAATTTTAACTTGTCATTTCATGATATACCTAATATATGTCCAGAATATTTCTGTAAAAACATATATTTCTCCTGTAATATGTACTTGAATTCGAGAGAGAGAGAGAGAGAGAGAGAGAGAGAGAGAGAGAGAGAGAGAGAGAGAGAGAGAGAGAGAGACTTAAAATCCACATAAAAAAATATTTTTTGGGTCAGGAATTCACAGCCTTTCAGTTCCATTCAATAATACTTAGAAACCCCTGTGGAGGGAGAGGGGAGGGGAGGGAGAGGGGAGGGGAGTGAGGGTTTCAGGTATGGAGGGAGGTGGAGGTTATACATAGGTAAGGGGGGGAAGGGTTTTAGGACCTCCATGGATGTGTGTTAAAGGTGAAGTGAACCTAAGGGAATGCAAAGTAGCAAAGACTTTTCGTTCCGTGTGCGTTTAGGTGAATTCGGGTCGAATGTAATATATTTTTCTATCCTTGGAAAGGAACTCATCTCAATGGGGAAGCTTTTCATCCCTTTGCATGGCATTGGATTTTTATTTTCTTCAAATTAACAGATGAATTGGGCAAAGAGGCAAAGTAGATTGAAGTTGCTCGATACGTACTTCAGGGATAATGTTCGAAAAAATAGTAGCTTTTATGGATTTCTAATGTTCTTTTTATAGAGATCTGAGGTTCTTTTCGGACTGATTCGCTGGGATTGGGAATTTTATGCTCTTCTTCCACCTTTTGGAGACTACTACTCAAAATCAATTTTATTTTTCAAAATAGGTCATTGCGTCTGGCGGATCAGTTCTTCAGGGACGATGTTCAGTAAAATAGGAACTTTTATAGATTTGATGTCGTTTTTGTATCTATTCGCTGGTTTTGGGAAATTTATGTTCTTTTTTTTCAGCCTTTAGAGACTACTACTCAAAATCAATTTTTTTTTTATTTTTAAATTAGGTCATTTCGCATACCCGCTCCGTTCTTCAGGGACGATGTTCAGCAAAATAGATTGTATGGAGATCTGATGTTCTTTTTGTTCTGATTCGCTGGTATTGGGAATTTAATGTTCTTTTTCCACCTTTTGGAGACTACTACTCAAAATCAATTTTATTTTTCAAAATAGGTCATTGCGTCTGCCGGATCAGTTCTTCAGGAACGATGTTCAGTAAAATAGGAACTTTTATAGAGATTTGACGTCCTTTTGTATCGATTCGCTGGTTTTGGGAAATTTATGTTATTTTTACACCTTTTGGAGACTGCTACTCAAAATCGATTTTATTTTTCAAAATAGGTCATTGCGTCTGCCGGATCAGTTCTTCAGGAACGATGTTCAGTAAAATAGGAACTTGTATAGAGATTTGACGTCCTTTTTGTATCGATTCGCTGGTTTTGGGAAATTTATGTTCTTTTTACACCTTTTGGAGACTGCTACTCAAAATCGATTTTATTTTTCAAAATAGGTCATTGCGTCTGCCGGATCAGTTTTTCAGGGACGATGTTCAGTAAAATAGGAACTTTTATAGAGATTTGACGTCCTTTTTGTATCGATTCGCTGGTTTGGGGAAATTTATGTTCTTTTTCTACCTTTTGGAGACTTCTGCTCAAAATCAATTTTTTATTTATTTATTTTGTTTAAATTAGGTCATTTCGCATGCCCGCTCCATTCTTCAGGGACGATGTTCATCAAGATTGTATGGGGATCTGTTGTTCTTTTTGTTCTGATTCGCTGGTATTAGGAATGTTATGTTCTTTTGGAGACCACTACTCAAAATCAAATTTTTTATTTATTTTTTATTTTTAAATTAGGTCATTTCGTATGCCCGATCCGTTCTTCGGGGACGATGCTCAACAAAAAAGATTGTATGGGGCTCTTTTGTTCTTTTTGTTCTGATTCGCTGGTATTGGGAATTTTATGTTCTTTTTCCACCTTTTGAAGACTACTGCTCAAAATCAATTTTTTTATTTTATTTTTTTTTTTTTTTTACATTAGGTCATTTTGTATGGCCGATCCGTTCTTCAGGGACGATGTTCATCAAAAAAGATTGTATGAAGATCTGTTGTTCTTTTTGTACTGATTCGTGGGTATTGGGAATTTTATGTCCTTCTTCCACATTTTGGAGACTACTACTCAAAATCAATTTTTTTTTTCTTTTAAATTAGGTCATTTCGTATGCCCGATCCGTTCTTCAGGGACGATGTTCAGCAAAATAGATTGTATGGAGATCTGTTGTTCTTTTTGTACTGATTCGTCGGTATTGGGATATTTATGTTCTTTTTCTACCTTTTGGAGACCACTACTTAAAATCGACTTAAAAAAAAAAAAAGGTCATTTTGTATTACCTTACCAGGGGTTGAAATTTGGTGCAAGGCAGTCTTCCTATTCCATTGCAGATATTCTCATTTGTGTAATATACATAATCTGCATATATGTATGTACAGTATGTATGGTGAAAACTACGGTAATAGAATCAGAAGTTATTAGAAATACACTGTGCATATATGTGCTCACAGTATGCAGACATGCATGTATGTATGAGGAAAACTACACTAACAGAATAAAAAGTTATATAAAATACACTGTTTATATATATATATATATATATATATATATATATATATATATATATATATATATATATATATATATATATATATATATATATGTATGTATGTATATGCAGAAGAACGACAGGGTAAATGAAAATATGAAATATACGATTAAGTCCTGACTAGTTTCGTGATACTTCTTCAGAGGACTGAAGAAGTATCACGAAACTAGTCAGGACTTAGTCGTATATTTCGTATTTTCATTTTCCCTGTGGTTCTTCTGCATCTGAGCATCACGTTTTCCTGTGATTTTTACGCATATATATATATATATATATATATATATATATATATATATATATATATGTGTGTGTGTGTGTGTGTGTGTGGGTGTGTGTGTGCGTGTGAGTGTATCTATACGTACATGTATGTATGATAAAAACTACATTAATATAGTACGAAGAAAACATACTCCAGAGTTTGAAATCATGTCAATTAAAATGTTGAAATACCAATACATGTATGTCAAGGTTTACATATGAATTATTTACAAATGTATGGTCCAACTCTTATGCACCGCCTGACGCGAATACAAATACTGTCTGTAATGGAATGGAGTCCGGAAATTGAAAATAAACAATTATAGGTGTATAATGTTTGCCCGTTAATTGAAAACTTAGTTAAACAAATTGATTGTTAACGTTCGAAATTTTCTGCGTCGCTTATTCTGTTTGTATTGTCATTATTGCTTCGTAATTTCACGCATTCAATGAATGGAGAAATGAGAGACACTTCAAAATCAAACCATTGTTCTCTATTTTTGGGTTGTGCCGTAGCCTCTGTACCATGGTCTTCCACTGTCTTTGTATTGTCATTATTGCTTCGTAATTTCACGCATTCAATGAATGGAGAAATGAGAGACACTTCAAAATCAAACCATTGTTCTCTATTTTTGGGTTGTGCCGTAGCCTCTGTACCATGGTCTTCCACTGTCTTTGTATTGTCATTATTGGTTCGTAATTTCACGCATTCTATGAATGGAGAAATGAGATGGACACTTCAAAATTAAACCATTGTTCTCTATTTTTGGGTTGTGCCGTAGCCTCTGTACCATGGTCTTCCAATGTCTTTGTATTGTCATTATTGTTTCGTAATTTCACGCATTCCATGAATGGAGAAATGAGACACACTTCAAAATCAAACCATTGTTCTCTATTTTTGGGTTGTGCCGTAGCCTCTGTACCATGGTCTTCCACTGTCTTTGTATTGTCAATATTGCTTCGTTATTTCACGCTTTCAATGAATGGAGAAATGAGAGACACTCCAAAATCAAACCATTGTTCTTTATTTTTGGGTTGTGCCGTAGCCTCTGTACCATGGTCTTCCACTGTCTTTGTATTGTCAATATTGCTTCGTTATTTCACGCTTTCAATGAATGGAGAAATGAGAGACACTCCAAAATCAAACCATTGTTCTCTATTTTTGGGTAGTGCCGTAGCCTCTGTACCATGGTCTTCCACTGTCTTTGTATTGTCAATATTGCTTCGTTATTTCACGCTTTCAATGAATGGAGAAATGAGAGACACTCCAAAATCAAACCATTGTTCTCTATTTTTGGGTAGTGCCGTAGCCTCTGTACCATGGTCTTCCACTGTCTTTGTATTGTCAATATTGCTTCGTTATTTCACGCTTTCAATGAATGGAGAAATGAGAGACACTCCAAAATCAAACCATTGTTCTCTATTTTTGGGTAGTGCCGTAGCCTCTGTACCATGGTCTTCCACTGTCTTTGTATTGTCAATATTGCTTCATAATTTCACGCATTCAATGAATGGAGAAATGAGACACACTTCAAAATCAAACCATTGTTCTCTATTTTTGGGTAGCGCCCTAGCCTCTGTACCATGGTCTTCCACTGTCTTTGTATTGTCAATATTGCTTCGTAATTTCACGCATTCAATGAATGGAGAAATGAGACACACTTCAAAATCAAACCATTGTTCTCTATTTTTGGGTAGCGCCCTAGCCTCTGTACCATGGTCTTCCACTGTCTTTGTATTGTCAATATTGCTTCGTAATTTCACGCATTCAATGAATGGAGAAATGAGAGACACTCCAAAATCAAACCATTGTTCTCTATTTTTGGGTAGTGCCCTAGCCTCTGTACCATGGTCTTCCAGTGTCTTTGTATTGTCATTATTGGTTCGTAATTTCACGCATTCTATGAATGGAGAAATGAGATGGACACTTCAAAATCAAACCATTGTTCTCTATTTTTGGGTAGTGCCCTAGCCTCTGTACCATGGTCTTCCACTGTCTTTGTATTGTCAATATTGCTTCGTAATTTCACGCATTCAATGAATGGAGAAATGAGATGGACACTCCAAAATCAAACCATTGTTCTCTATTTTTGGGTTGTGCCGTAGCCTCTGTACCATGGTCTTCCACTGTCTTTGTATTGTCATTATTGGTTCGTAATTTCACGCATTCCATGAATGGAGAAATGAGATGGACACTCCAAAATCAAACCATTGTTCTCTATTTTTGGGTAGTGCCCTAGCCTCTGTACCATGGTCTTCCAGTGTCTTTGTATTGTCATTATTGGTTCGTAATTTCACGCATTCCATGAATGGAGAAATGAGATGGACACTCCAAAATCAAACCATTGTTCTCTATTTTTGGGTAGTGCCCTAGCCTCTGTACCATGGTCTTCCACTGTCTTTGTATTGTCAATATTGCTTCGTAATTTCACGCATTCCATGAATGGAGAAATGAGAGACACTCCAAAATCAAACCATTGTTCTCTATTTTTGGGTTGTGCCGTAGCCTCTGTACCATGGTCTTCCACTGTCTTTGTATTGTCATTATTGGTTCGTAATTTCACGCATTCAATGAATGGAGAAATGAGATGGACACTCCAAAATCAAACCATTGTTCTCTATTTTTGGGTTGTGCCGTAGCCTCTGTACCATGGTCTTCCAGTGTCTTTGTATTGTCATTATTGCTTCGTAATTTCACGCATTCAATGAATGGAGAAATGAGATGGACACTCCAAAATCAAACCATTGTTCTCTATTTTTGGGTTGTGCCGTAGCCTCTGTACCATGGTCTTCCACTGTCTTTGTATTGTCATTATTGGTTCGTAATTTCACGCATTCAATGAATGGATAAATGAGAGACACTTCAAAATCAAACCATTGTTCTCTATTTTTGGGTAGTGCCCTAGCCTCTGTACCATGGTCTTCCACTGTCTTTGTATTGTCATTATTGCTTTGTAATTTCACGCATTCAATGAATGGATAAATGAGAGAAACTTCAAAATCAAACCATTGTTCTCTATTTTTGGGTAGTGCCCTAGCCTCTGTACCATGGTCTTCCACTGTCTTTGTATTGTCATTATTGCTTCGTAATTTCACGCATTCAATGAATGGATAAATGAGAGAAACTTCAAAATCAAACCATTGTTCTCTATTTTTGGGTAGTGCCCTAGCCTCTGTACCATGGTCTTCCACTGTCTTTGTATTGTCATTATTGCTTCGTAATTTCACGCATTCAATGAATGGATAAATGAGAGAAACTTCAAAATCAAACCATTGTTCTCTATTTTTGGGTAGTGCCGTAGCCTCTGTACCATGGTCTTCCACTGTCTTTGTATTGTCATTATTGCTTCGTAATTTCACGCATTCAATGAATGGATAAATGAGAGAAACTTCAAAATCAAACCATTGTTCTCTATTTTTGGGTAGTGCCGTAGCCTCTGTACCATGGTCTTCCAGTGTCTTTGTATTGTCATTATTGCTTCGTAATTTCACGCATTCAATGAATGGAGAAATGAGATGGACACTCCAAAATCAAACCATTGTTCTCTATTTTTGGGTTGTGCCGTAGCCTCTGTACCATGGTCTTCCACTGTCTTTGTATTGTCATTATTGGTTCGTAATTTCACGCATTCAATGAATGGATAAATGAGAGACACTTCAAAATCAAACCATTGTTCTCTATTTTTGGGTAGTGCCCTAGCCTCTGTACCATGGTCTTCCACTGTCTTTGTATTGTCATTATTGCTTCGTAATTTCACGCATTCAATGAATGGATAAATGAGAGAAACTTCAAAATCAAACCATTGTTCTCTATTTTTGGGTAGTGCCCTAGCCTCTGTACCATGGTCTTCCACTGTCTTTGTATTGTCATTATTGCTTCGTAATTTCACGCATTCAATGAATGGATAAATGAGAGAAACTTCAAAATCAAACCATTGTTCTCTATTTTTGGGTAGTGCCCTAGCCTCTGTACCATGGTCTTCCACTGTCTTTGTATTGTCATTATTGCTTCGTAATTTCACGCATTCAATGAATGGATAAATGAGAGAAACTTCAAAATCAAACCATTGTTCTCTATTTTTGGGTAGTGCCGTAGCCTCTGTACCATGGTCTTCCACTGTCTTTGTATTGTCATTATTGCTTCGTAATTTCACGCATTCAATGAATGGATAAATGAGAGAAACTTCAAAATCAAACCATTGTTCTCTATTTTTGGGTAGTGCCGTAGCCTCTGTACCATGGTCTTCCACTGTCTTTGTATTGTCATTATTGCTTCGTAATTTCACGCATTCAATGAATGGAGAAATGAGAGAAACTTCAAAATCAAACCATTGTTCTCTATTTTTGGGTAGTGCCCTAGCCTCTGTACCATGGTCTTCCACTGTCTTTGTATTGTCATTATTGCTTTGTAATTTCACGCATTCTATGAATGGAGAAATGAGATGGACACTTCAAAATCAAACCATTGTTCTCTATTTTTGGGTAGTGCCCTAGCCTCTGTACCATGGTCTTCCACTGTCTTTGTATTGTCATTATTGCTTCGTAATTTCACGCATTCTATGAATGGAGAAATGAGATGGACACTTCAAAATCAAACCATTGTTCTCTATTTTTGGGTAGTGCCCTAGCCTCTGTACCATGGTCTTCCACTGTCTTTGTATTGTCATTATTGCTTCGTAATTTCACGCATTCTATGAATGGAGAAATGAGATGGACACTTCAAAATCAAACCATTGTTCTCTATTTTTGGGTAGTGCCCTAGCCTCTGTACCATGGTCTTCCACTGTCTTTGTTTTGTCATTATTGCTTCGTAATTTCACGCATTCAATGAATGGATAAATGAGAGACACTTCAAAATCAAACCATTGTTCTCTATTTTTGGGTAGTGCCCTAGCCTCTGTACCATGGTCTTCCACTGTCTTTGTATTGTCATTATTGCTTCGTAATTTCACGCATTCAATGAATGGAGAAATGAGAGAAACTTCAAAATCAAACCATTGTTCTCTATTTTTGGGTAGTGCCCTAGCCTCTGTACCATGGTCTTCCACTGTCTTTGTATTGTCATTATTGCTTCGTAATTTCACGCATTCAATGAATGGATAAATGAGAGACACTTCAAAATCAAACCATTGTTCTCTATTTTTGGGTAGTGCCCTAGCCGCTGTACCATGGTCTTCCACTGTCTTTGTATTGTCATTATTGCTTCGTAATTTCACGCATTCAATGAATGGATAAATGAGAGACACTTCAAAATCAAACCATTGTTCTCTATTTTTGGGTAGTGCCCTAGCCTCTGTACCATGGTCTTCCAGTGTCTTTGTATTGTCATTATTGGTTCGTAATTTCACGCATTCTATGAATGGAGAAATGAGATGGACACTTCAAAATCAAACCATTGTTCTCTATTTTTGGGTAGTGCCCTAGCCTCTGTACCATGGTCTTCCACTGTCTTTGTATTGTCATTATTGCTTCGTAATTTCACGCATTCAATGAATGGATAAATGAGAGACACTTCAAAATCAAACCATTGTTCTCTATTTTTGGGTAGTGCCCTAGCCTCTGTACCATGGTCTTCCACTGTCTTTGTATTGTCATTATTGCTTCGTAATTTCACGCATTCTATGAATGGAGAAATGAGATGGACACTTCAAAATCAAACCATTGTTCTCTATTTTTGGGTAGTGCCCTAGCCTCTGTACCATGGTCTTCCACTGTCTTTGTATTGTCATTATTGCTTCGTAATTTCACGCATTCTATGAATGGAGAAATGAGATGGACACTTCAAAATCAAACCATTGTTCTCTATTTTTGGGTAGTGCCCTAGCCTCTGTACCATGGTCTTCCACTGTCTTTGTATTGTCATTATTGCTTCGTAATTTCACGCATTCAATGAATGGATAAATGAGAGACACTTCAAAATCAAACCATTGTTCTCTATTTTTGGGTAGTGCCCTAGCCTCTGTACCATGGTCTTCCACTGTCTTTGTATTGTCATTATTGCTTCGTAATTTCACGCATTCTATGAATGGAGAAATGAGATGGACACTTCAAAATCAAACCATTGTTCTCTATTTTTGGGTAGTGCCCTAGCCTCTGTACCATGGTCTTCCACTGTCTTTGTATTGTCATTATTGCTTCGTAATTTCACGCATTCAATGAATGGAGAAATGAGAGAAACTTCAAAATCAAACCATTGTTCTCTATTTTTGGGTAGTGCCCTAGCCTCTGTACCATGGTCTTCCACTGTCTTTGTATTGTCATTATTGCTTCGTAATTTCACGCATTCTATGAATGGAGAAATGAGATGGACACTTCAAAATCAAACCATTGTTCTCTATTTTTGGGTAGTGCCCTAGCCTCTGTACCATGGTCTTCCACTGTCTTTGTTTTTTCATTATTGCTTCGTAATTTCACGCATTCAATGAATGGATAAATGAGAGACACTTCAAAATCAAACCATTGTTCTCTATTTTTGGGTAGTGCCCTAGCCTCTGTACCATGGTCTTCCACTGTCTTTGTATT
The DNA here is from genome assembly GCF_036898095.1 of Palaemon carinicauda. Classification (NCBI taxonomy): domain Eukaryota; kingdom Metazoa; phylum Arthropoda; class Malacostraca; order Decapoda; family Palaemonidae; genus Palaemon; species Palaemon carinicauda. The sequence continues at coordinate 110,422,838 of NC_090747.1, read as the reverse complement.
GTCATTATTGCTTCGTAATTTCACGCATTCAATGAATGGATAAATGAGAGAAACTTCAAAATCAAACCATTGTTCTCTATTTTTGGGTAGTGCCCTAGCCTCTGTACCATGGTCTTCCACTGTCTTTGTATTGTCATTATTGCTTCGTAATTTCACGCATTCAATGAATGGAGAAATGAGAGAAACTTCAAAATCAAACCATTGTTCTCTATTTTTGGGTAGTGCCCTAGCCTCTGTACCATGGTCTTCCACTGTCTTTGTATTGTCATTATTGCTTCGTAATTTCACGCATTCTATGAATGGAGAAATGAGATGGACACTTCAAAATCAAACCATTGTTCTCTATTTTTGGGTAGTGCCCTAGCCTCTGTACCATGGTCTTCCACTGTCTTTGTATTGTCATTATTGCTTCGTAATTTCACGCATTCTATGAATGGAGAAATGAGATGGACACTTCAAAATCAAACCATTGTTCTCTATTTTTGGGTAGTGCCCTAGCCTCTGTACCATGGTCTTCCACTGTCTTTGTATTGTCATTATTGCTTCGTAATTTCACGCATTCTATGAATGGAGAAATGAGATGGACACTTCAAAATCAAACCATTGTTCTCTATTTTTGGGTAGTGCCCTAGCCTCTGTACCATGGTCTTCCACTGTCTTTGTATTGTCATTATTGCTTCGTAATTTCACGCATTCAATGAATGGAGAAATGAGAGACACTTCAAAATCAAACCATTGTTCTCTATTTTTGGGTAGTGCCCTAGCCTCTGTACCATGGTCTTCCACTGTCTTTGTATTGTCATTATTGCTTCGTAATTTCACGCATTCTATGAATGGAGAAATGAGATGGACACTTCAAAATCAAACCATTGTTCTCTATTTTTGGGTAGTGCCCTAGCCTCTGTACCATGGTCTTCCACTGTCTTTGTATTGTCATTATTGCTTCGTAATTTCACGCATTCAATGAATGGAGAAATGAGAGACACTTCAAAATTAAACCATTGTTCTCTATTTTTGGGTAGTGCCCTAGCCTCTGTACCATGGTCTTCCACTGTCTTTGTATTGTCATTATTGCTTCGTAATTTCACGCATTCAATGAATGGATAAATGAGAGACACTTCAAAATCAAACCATTGTTCTCTATTTTTGGGTAGTGCCCTAGCCTCTGTACCATGGTCTTCCACTGTCTTTGTATTGTCATTATTGCTTCGTAATTTCACGCATTCTATGAATGGAGAAATGAGAAACACTTCAAAATCAAACCATTGTTCTCTATTTTTGGGTTGTGCCGTAGCCTCTGTACCATGGTCTTCCACTGTCTTTGTATTGTCATTATTGCTTCGTAATTTCACGCATTCAATGAATGGAGAAATGAGACACACTTCAAAATCAAACCATTGTTCTCTATTTTTGGGTTGTGCCGTAGCCTCTGTACCATGGTCTTCCACTGTCTTTGTATTGTCATTATTGGTTCGTAATTTCACGCATTCTGTGAATGAAGAAATGAGAGACACTCCAAAATCAAACCTTTGTTCTCGTCTTGGGTAGTGCCCTAGCCTCTGTACCATGGTTTTCCACTGTCTTGGAGTAGAGTTCTCGTGCTTCAGGGTACACTCGGGCACACTATTCTATCCAATTTCTCTTCCTCTTGTATTTTTAAAGTTTTTATAGTTTATATATGAAATATTAATCTTAATGTTGTTACTGTTCTTAAAGTATTTTAGTTATCATTGTTTCCTTTCCTCGCTGGGGTATTTTCCCTGTTGGGGCCCCTGTGCTTATAGCATAATGCTTTTTCAACTAGGGTTGTAGCTTAGCAAGTAATAATAATAACAATGATGACGTGCGAGGCGGTTGTTAGGTTTTAACTGAGAGACGAGGTGAATGCAAGTAAAGTTTATTCAACAGATATGGTTGGTCCTGACTAGTACAGCTTTGCTGATCATGGCGATACAAACCCTTTCTCCGCGTTAAGGTATCCTCAGTTAGAAAGGTATATACATATATAATGTATATTTTGTGGCAATGTAGCTGTTAGGTACAAACAGAGAGGCAAGGTAGTGCAAGTAAAGTTTATTCAACAAGATAGAGTTCTCTTGCTTGAGGGTACACTCGGGCACATTATATAATTTTTATTGCTCTTGTTTTGTTAAATTTTTTATAGTTTATATAGGAAATATCTATTTTAATGTCGTTACTGTTTTTAAAATATTCTTTTCCTTGTTCCTTTTCCTCACTGGGCTATTTTCTCTGTTGGGGCCCGTGGACTTATAGCATCTTGCTTTTCCAACTAGTGTTGTAGCTTACCAAGTAATAATAATAATAATAATAATAATAATAATAATAATAATAACGAGATTATATACAAGCAGTTGCGAGCAAGAGTGTCACAAAAATTCAAACAAACTAAAACATGGGAAGGCAAGCTTATAGAGGTTGTGCTATTATCAGTGGTGGAGAGAGCAAGCAATGAAAAAAAAAATAGCAATAGCATTACATTGTATGAGCGTGTATGAAACACGTGCGGTACGGTCAGGAAATTACATTGCACAAACAAGAATTAATCAATTTATTATTCCCCGTTGTATGTGACTCGTTAATTAGTCTGTCAACTCTTTATTAACATTGTCATGGGAAAAACATTTGCATAAAGAATATTATTAATATTTTTATTATTACTAGCTAACCTACAACCCAAGTTTGAGAAGCTGGATGCTATAAGCCCAAAGGCTCCAAAAAGGAAAAATAGCCCATAGAGGAAAGGAAATAAGGAAATAAATAAACGATATAAGTAATGAACAATTCATATAAAATATTTTAAAAATATTAACATCAATACAGATATTTAATAATATATAAACTATGTAAACTTTGTGAGCCTGTTCAACATAAAAACATTTGCTGTAAGTTAGAAGTTCTACTAATTTAAATACCCAATTAGGAAGATCATTCCACAACTGAGCATATCACTTTAAATGTTTTGTTTATACATTTAGAGTCTAGGACATAAAACAACTGCTCAGTGACCTTTTTCTTGCCTTTCTCAGAACTGACTTTTTTTTTTTTTTTTTTTTTTTTTTTGGTCTAACGCCCGAAGCGATCAACGCAGTTAATTACGAATATTGAAGAAGTATCATATTAAACTATATAATTTTGTCATTCATTCCTCATGCAGCCAAGATTTATTCCCCCTGTTACGTATTCTTGACCTGCAATTATGCATTCTTGATTCCCACAAAAGCATTTTTCATCACCAATTATGCATTCTTCATCCGCAATTACGCATCCTTGGTTCATAATTATGCATTCTTGATCCCGAATTATGCATTCATGATCCCAGTTAGGCATTCTTGACCCCAATTATGCATTCTTGATCCGAATTAGGCATTCCTGACCTACGATTATACATTCTGGATCTCCAATTATGCATTCGACCACCAATTACACATTCTTTATCCCCAATTATACATTCTTGATCCCCAATTATACATTCTTGATCCCCAATTATACATTCTTGATCCCCATTTATACATTCTGTATCCCCAATTATGCATTCGACCACCAATTACACATTCTTGATCCCCAATTATACATTCTGGATCCCCAATTATGCATTCGACTACCAATTACACATTCTTGATCCCCAATTATACATTATTGATCCCCAATTATGCATTCGACCACCAATTACACATTCTTGATCCCCAATTACACATTCTTGATCCCCAATTATACATTCTTGATCCCCGATTATGCATGCTTGATCCTAATTAGGCATTTTTGATCCCCAAAAGTACATTATTTTGCCAGTTTAAAGGCTGCTCATGAATGACAGAGGCAAGGGACAAAGCCATTGCCCTTGCAAGCAGGACAATGGCATAGAGACTGACCATTTATACACACATGAGCAGGACCCAAGCCCCGTCCCCACCCAAGCTGGGACTATGGAGGGCCAGGTAATGGCTGCTGATGACTCAGCAGGTAGACTTATAGGCTCCCCCAAACCCCTCATCCCCATCTGTAGCTCACAAGGATGGTGGGGTTGCAGATAATGAAGGAACTAACGAGTTTGAGCTGGACTAGATCCCTAGTCTGGCGATCAGCAAGCAGAGACGTTACGAAATAGACCACCATAAAATTTCATTAGTTAATAGGGGGTTGTGGTGGCCAAGTGGTAGCGTCATTGCCTGGTGATTGCCAGACTGGGGTATGAGTCCTGCTCAAACTCGTTAGTTTCTTTGGTCGCTGCAACCTCACCATCCTTCTGAGTTAAGGATGGTAGTGTTTGTGGGAGCCTATAGGTCTATCTGCTGGCTCATCAGCAGCCATTGCCTGGCCCTCCTTGGTCCTAGCTTGGGTGAGAGGGGACTTGGGGGCTGATCATATATATATGGTCAGTCTCTAGGGCGTTGTCCTGCTTGATAGGGCAATGTCACTGTCTCTTGCCTCTGCCATTCATGAGTGGCCTTTAAACCTTTAAAGTATTTAAAACAATTTCTTACTAATGTCACTGTCCCTTGCCTCTGCCATTCATGAGCGGCCTTTAAACCTTTAAAGGGCTTCAAAACAATTTTATTCTGCCTTAATACGGTCACATCAACATAATATTAAATCCCATTAGATAAAAGCTCCATCAGATTTATGCGAATTACGTTAAAAAAAAAAAAGATTCTAATTCACTGCATGATGAAGGAATAACAGCAAATGATTATCACGTGATAAACACTGAATTACGTTTGAAATATAAATTTATTTTACGGAATTTTATTGCAGGTATTTCGTAATTAATTTCATCACGGAATAATCAATGCATACTTTCATGTCTTTTATATTGTTTAATATGCGGATACTTTTTTACAATTATCATGCATTCTATAAATATCTTTATATATATATATATATATATATATATATATATATATATATATATATATATATATATATATATATATATATATATATATATAATGTATATATACCCCCAAGGGAGATTACTTCACAAAACTTTCAAATGGGCTCCACAAGGCACTAGAAGAGTTGGAAGACCCAGGCCTACATGGCTGAGGACTATGAAGCGTGTAGTGGGAGATGATGAATTGAAAAGCATCGATTTAAAAGCTCAAGATAGAGATGACTGGCGAAATCTAACCGAGCCCTTTGCGTCAATAGGCGTAGGAGATGGAGATGGAGATGATGATGAAGATATATATATACACATATATGTATATATATATATATATATATATATATATATATATATATATATATATATATATATATACATTCACATATATGTATATATATATATATATATATATATATATATATATATATATATATATATATATATATATATATAAATGTATATATGTATTTATGCGTCGAACGCAATGAACATAATGTGCCATTTGCCACTGTCAAACCTCTTACAAACTCTCCAATTTCCTGACTATTTCATATATTCTCCCTCCCACTCTATTATATTTAAAAAAAAGAAAAACCCAACGTTTCAAAAAGTAAAACTTTTATTCCAAGACAAAAGAACAGTCGTATGATAATACCCTGGAACTAAACTGTATGAGTTTATCTTTTAAAAATGTATGAACAATTGAAATAATGCGTAGGAAGAAGAATATAAGAAAAAAAAATACTTATGTGTAAAAGACTGCAAAAGACTTTAAAAGACTCTAACATGGCTCTCGAGGAAAGTGGAGTTAATTTTATTCCTTTATTTTTTATCATGAGATATTTTGCGCTTGAGTACAAAATGATACATTTACTTTCAGTATATATCCGGTTTTTACTATACTTTTGCCTGCACGCATTTTCATTTAAATGTTCGTCTTGCGCTAGTTTATGGATGAAGTTGCATATGGATGTGTGGTCACACACACACACACACTCACACACACACATACGCACATACACACACGCACATATATATATATATATATATATATATATATATATATATATATATATATATATATATAGATATGTATAATTGTTATATGCATGTATGTATGTGTCTGTAAATAGGTATATGCTGTACAATTATACACACGCGCAAAAATCTCCCCTATATAATGAAGAGCAAGTGTCTGAATAATGTATATATATATATATATATATATATATATATATATATATATATATATATATATATGTATATATATATATATATATGTATATATATATATATATATATATATATATATATATATATATATATATAATCATTCATATATCGGGTCTGAGGGAGAGGATTAGTCATTCCCTGGTGATAGGTAGTGCGTCTGTGTATATCTCGATAAATATATAGCCGTCATTTTTGACGGGTTACATACTTTAATATATATATATATATATATATATATATATATATATATATATATATATATATATGTATGTATATATATATATATATATATATATATATGTATATATGTAAATATCACCCACGAATGGATATATATATATATATATATATATATATATATATATATATATATATATTCCCAAGATAGAATTCGGTATTAAATGCCATTCGTGGGTGATATTTACATAATCAAAATCACGTGTGCTTGTGATATATGTTCATATATATATATATATATATATATATATATATATATATATATATATATATATATATATATATATATATATATATATATATATATAATCCAAACACTTTCTATTTATTATACAGGGTAATTTGCCCAATACTACTGGCAGTAGTAGTAGTTCGTTAAATAACTCTAAGGTAAAAAAGCGCCATACATAACAGTAGCATTTATTTTTTTCCCCAGCATTGGGTTTTACCCGACTTTCAAAACACTGGTTTACAAAATGCAATCGCACGAAAGTAATCTCAGATGGATTGAAAAATAACAGGTTGCTGCAAACAGCGGAGGGAATCAAAAAGGGGAATTTGACTGTTTCCTGGAATAAAAAAAAAAAAAAAAAAAAAATTCAATGCATAGATAGGGACCATATGTAAAATTGGTGACATGTAATGCATAAATAGAGAAAAACACATATACCTACTACTCTGTTTCAATTTTTATCTTATGGATTATTTTGGGTAAAGATTCATTGCGAAAGTTTATTCTCCAAAGTATAAGAACGTTTGTTTGATGCCTCTAGACTTGTTTGCTGCTGCAAACTTGTTAACAAGACGATTGCGAATATCGAGAGAATTGATTGCGAAAAGAGAGATTTGATTGCTAAAATAGAGATGATTGATTGCGAAAAGAGAGAGAATTCATTACGAAAAAAAGAGATAATTGTTTGCGAAAATAGAGAAAATTGACTGCGGAAATAGAGAGAATTCATTACGAAAAGAGAGAATTCAGTGCGAAAAGAGAGAATTCATTGCGGAAGTAGAGAAAGTTCATTGCGAAAATAGAATTGATTGCGAAAATCGGGAGACTTGATTGCGAAAATCGAGAGAATTGATTACGAAACTCGAGAGAATTCATTGCGAATATCGAGAGAATTCATCACGAGAATAGAGAGAATTCATTGCGAAAATAGAGAGAATTGATTGGGAAATTGAGAAAATTGACCTCGAAAATCGAGAGAACTTATTGCGATAAAAGAGAGAATTGATTACGAAATTATAGAGCAATTGCAAAAAATCGAGAGAACTGAACCTAGTTTATAAACAGACTGAAATAGGTAACGAGTTAGAGAAAATTATGATTTTTTTTAGCTCTAATAATGTTGACGTATTTCAATTATATGTTTCACCCGACATCTTTTGATGGATGGTGAAAATATGTAAGATATTATTTTCTGTTTTTATGATAAAGTACCGTCGTTTTTGTTATGTTTGTTATAGGGGAATGATTTTCTTTTCTATGTCCATTTTTTGTCTGTTGAAAATAAAAAAAGGCTGATTTAATGGTAATGTACATTATAATCAATTTCATTTAGTGAGGCAGATTTGCACCGACTGGCAGGGGTGCCCTTTTTGCTCGGAAAGGTTTCCTGGTCGCTGATTGGTTGGACAAGATCATTCTAACCAATCAGATAACAGGAAACTTTTCCGAGCTAAAAGGGCACCGGTGCCAGTCGGCGGAACTCTGCCTCACTAAAAAAAATTGACCGTAGGACTCACAGAATCCTGTTACACCTTGCTCCGAAGAAATGCACCCGGTCGCAATCTTGCTGCTCGGAGAGTACTTGTGTTTAGCTCCGCCCATCTCTCCCTACGCTATCTGTTTGGTTACTAGCCGCGCAGTAAGGATGCGACAAGGTGTACTTCCTCATAACGTGGTATGTCAGGGACTCCTGTGTTCAGCTGTACATGTATATTAAAAAGCAAAACCATGAATATTGATAATTTTATTAATAATGACCCGACAATGCTAATGTTACTGATCGCGAAAAATTTACATGAATGACTCGATTTGTTTCAATACACAATTAATAGTTACATAGTCAGTTTCTTTAGATACTTGAAAATATAATTTCATGTTAATTCAAAGGCTTTGATGTCATGATTAAAGTAACCTTTGGATTAATTATTCATTAATATTATTTAATGTTGATTCAAAAGCTTTGATGTGACTAAAGTAACCTTTGAATTAATTATTAATTAATATTATTTAATGTTAATTCAAAGGCTTTGATGTCGTGATTAAAGTAACCTTTGGATTAATTATTCTTTAAGATAATTTCATGTTAATTCAAAGGCTTTGATGGGAGTAAAGTAACCTTTGGATTAATTATTAATTAATATTATTTAATGTTAATTCAAAGAATTTGATGTCATGATTAAAGTAACCTTTTGATTAATTATTCATTAATAATGTTAATTCAAAAGCTTTGATGTGACTAAAGTATCCTTTGGATTAATTATTCATTAATATAATTTCATGTTAATTCAAAGACTGATGTGACTTAAATAACCTTTGGATTAATTATTCATTAATATAATTTGATTGTAATTCATGGGTTTTGATGTCGTGACTAAAGTAACCTTTGGATTAATTATTCATTAATATTATTTAATGTTAATTCAAAGGCTTCGATGTCGGGACTAAAGTAACCTTTGGATTAATTATTCATTATTATTATTTAATGTTAATTCAACGGCTTTGATGGAACTAAAGTAACCTTTGCATTAATTATTCATTAATTTTATTTAATGTTAATTCAAAGGCTTTGATGTCGGGACTAAAGTACCCTTTGGAGTAATTATTCATTAATATTATTTAATGTTAATTCAAAAGCTTTGATGGAACTAAAGTAACCTTTGCATTAATTATTCATTAATTTTATTTAATGTTAATTCAAAGGCTTTGATGTCGTGACTAAAGTAACCTTTGGATTAACTATTAATTGATATTATTTAATGTTAATTCAAAGGCTTTGATGTGACTAAAATAACCTTTGGATTAATTATTCATTGATATTATTTATATAAATGAGATTATAAGATGATTTTTTTCCGAGAAAATACATTTTTCTTGCTTTTAACGGAATGAAAGTTTTTATAGGAAAGTATATTTTGAATCTTTTTGTGGTATAAAGTATATTTTCTTACGAATATTACATTTTGGATATTTATTTTTTACTGAATATTAAATTTATAGGCTTAAATCTTTCTCTTCGAGAAAATAAATTTTTCATCTTTTCATAGGAGGAATGTTTTTATAGGAAATACGTTTTGAATATGTTTATAGTAGAAAATATATTTTCTTACGATTATAACATTTTAGATATATATTTTTTACTCAATATTGAATTTATAGTCTTGGATCTTTTCCTTTGAGAAAATACATTTTTCCATCTTTTCGTAGGAGGAATGTTATTATAGGAAATACATTTTTAATATTTTTATAGTAGAAAATATATTACCTTACTAATAGTACATTCTGGGTATTTATTTTTTACCCAATAGTGAATTAAAGACATCTTTGTCTAAAGAAAATACATTTTTCATCTGTTTTCATCGATGGTAATGTTTTTATAGGAAATACATTTTGAATATTTTTGGTAGGAAATATATTTTGTTTTGAATATTGCATTCTGGATATATATTTTCTGCTCTATAATGAAACATTTTGAGCTATGTCGTTTAATTACTTTACAGAAATATATCGAAGCCATGAAATGAGAGAATTGAGAGAGAGAGAGAGGAGAGAGAGAGAGAGAGAGAGAGAGAGAGAGAGAGAGAGAGAGAGAGAGAGAGAACATTTTCAGCTACCGGTATGTCGTTTAATTACTTTGTAGAAATATATCGAAATTATAAAATGGGAGAAGCGCTCTCTCTCTCTCTCTCTCTCTCTCTCTCTCTCTCTCCTCTCTCTCTCTCCTCTCTCTCTCTCTCTCTCTCTCTCTCTCTCAGAATTCAAAACCCAATGCAGATTTAAATAGTAATATTGGAAATGAAGCAGGTCTGACAGAGAGAGAGAGAGAGAGAGAGAGAGAGAGAGAGAGAGAGAGAGAGAGAGAGAGGAGAGAGAGAGAGAATTTTCAGCTACCAGTATATCGTTTAATTACTTTGTGGAAATATATCGAACTTATAAAATGGGAGACTTAAGCTCTCTCTCTCTCTCTCTCTCTCTCCTCTCTCTCTCTCTCTCTCTCTCTCTCTCTCTCTCACATAGAGGATTTAAAACCCAATGAATTTTTAAACAGTAATATTGGAAACGAAGCGAGCTGTTTCATTTTTGAAATGCGCATATTAACTGCCGGTAAAAAGTAAGGCAAGGTTTAGTAAAATGATATTTTACCCCTGACCTGAGAAGAGCCGTTTCACCACCACTCTCTCTCTCTCTCTCTCTCTCTCTCTCCTCTCTCTCTCTCTCTCTCTCTCTCTCTCTCTCTCTCTCTCTCTCCTCTCTCTCACTTTTTTTTTTTTTTTTTTTTTTTTTTTTTTTTTTTTTTGCTCACGGCTTCCAGGATTTTTACCTTCGAAATTAATTCGTGCGAAATGAATGTGTTCGCCTTTTGCCTAAACTCCTATTAACTATATTTTCAGCGGATGTGTGAAAGGGGACGGAAATTATAACTTATTTTTTTTTTATTATTTTTTTACGGAAGTCACTGGGACACCATTGGAACGAACTTACCTAGCCCGGATTCGATGACGGTAACATAGAATCGATAGTGTGAGGCAGGGTTGCCGGGTAGGGATTTTAAAGCTAATATTACATAACAACGAGCTTATGTAGCCCGGATTCGAAGACGGCAAGAAAGAAATTGAATCGATAGTGAGGGGCAGGGTTGCCGGGCAGGGATTTTAAAGTTAATATTACATAACATCGAGCTTATGTAGCCCGGATTCGAAGACGGCAAGAAAGAAATTGAATCGATAGTCTGGGGCAGGGTTGCCGGGCAGGGATTTTGAAGCTAATATGACCTAAGAACAAGCTTACATAGCCCGGATTTGAAGATGTCAAGAAAGAATTTGAATTGACATTTTATGGAGTTCAAGTGTCTAGTTAAGACTTTGATGAAATTCAAGTTTTCACTTAAGACTTTATTTTATAGGGCAGATGATACAGTTGGTAAATGTCAAGGATAGTATAACAGAAGGCTAACATCATCAGGTACACCACCATTTGCACTTATGAACAGCCACTACAATGTCTAGAATGCTTTCAGAAGGCTAAAATCACCCGCTAAAAACACCTCTTGCACTTTCAGGGCATCCTCTAAATTGTTTAAAATGCTTCCAGAAGGCTAAAATCACTCGCTAAAACACCTCTTGCACTTTCAGGGCATCCTCTAAATTGTTTAGAATGCTTTCAGAAGGCTAAAATCACCCGCTAAAACACCTCTTGCACTTTCAGGGCATCCTCTAAATTGTTTAGAATGCTTCCAGAAGGCTAAAATCACCCGCTAAAACACCTCTTGCACTTTCAGGGCATCCTCTAAATTGTTTAGAATGCTTCCAGAAGGCTAAAATCACTGCCATATCATTTCTCAGACAGCCTCTATGTTAACGCTTTCTCAAGGCTAAAATCACTGCCAGATAATTTCTCAGACAGCCTCTATGTTAACGCTTTCTCAAGGCTAAAATCACTGCCAGATAATTTCTCAGACAGCCTCTATGTTAACGCTTTCTCAAGGCTAAAATCACTGCCAGATCATGTCACAGACAGCCTGTATAATGTTTATAACGCTTACTCAAGGCTAAAATCACTGCCATATCATTTCACAGACAGCCTCTATGTTAATAACGCTTTCTCAAGGCTAAAATCACTGCCATATCATTTCCCAGACAGCCTCTATAATGTTTTTATAACGCCTCCTCAAGGCTAAAATCACTGCCAGATCATGTCACAGACAGCCTGTATAATGTTTATAACGCTTACTCAAGGCTAAAATCACTGCCAGATAATTTCTCAGACAGCCTCTATGTTAATAACGCTTCCTCAAGGCTAATCTCACTGCCATATCATTTCTCAGACAGCCTCTACGTTAATAACGCTTCCTCAAGGCAAAAATCACTGCCATATCATTTCTCAGACAGCCTCTAAATTGTTTAGAATGCTTCCTCAAGGCTAAAATCACTGCCATATCATTTCTCAGACAGCTTCTATGTTAATAACGCTTTCTCAAGACTAAAATCACTGCCAGATCATTTCTCAGACAGCCTCTATGTTAATAACGCTTCCTCAAGGCTAAACTCACTGCCAGATCATTTCTCAGACAGCCTCTACGTTAATAACGCTTCCTCAAGGCTAAACTCACTGCCAGATCATTTCTCAGACAGCCTCTACGTTAATAACGCTTCCTCAAGGCTAAACTCACTGCCAGATCATTTCTCAGACAGCCTCTACGTTAATAACGCTTCCTCAAGGCTAAACTCACTGCCAGATCATTTCTCAGACAGCCTCTACGTTAATAACGCTTCCTCAAGGCTAAACTCACTGCCAGATCATTTCTCAGACAGCCTCTACGTTAATAACGCTTCCTCAAGGCTAAACTCACTGCCAGATCATGTCACAGACAGCCTGTATAATGTTTATAACGCTTACTCAAGGCAAAAATCACTGCCATATCATTTCTCAGACAGCCTCTATAATGTTTATAACGCTTACTCAAGGCTAAGATCACTGCCAGATCATGTCACAGACAGTCTGTATAATGTTTATAACGCTTACTCAAGGCTAAAATCACTGCCAGATAATTTCTCAGACAGCCTCTATGTTAATAACGCTTTCTCAAGGCTAAAATCACTGCCAGATCATTTCACAGACAGCCTGTATAATGTTTATAACGCTTACTCAAGGCAAAAATCACTGCCATATCATTTCTCAGACAGCCTCTATGTTAATAACGCTTCCTCAAGGCTAAACTCACTCCCATATCATTTCTCAGACAGCCTCTATGTTAACGCTTCCTCAAGGCTAAAATCACTCCCATATCATTTCTCAGACAGCCTCTACGTTAATAACGCTTCCTCAAGGCTAAACTCACTGCCAGATCATTTCCCAGACAGCCTCTATGTTAATAACGCTTTCTCAAGGCTAAACTCACTGCCAGATCATTTCTCAGACAGCCTCTACGTTAATAACGCTTCCTCAAGGCTAAACTCACTGCCAGATCATTTCTCAGACAGCCTCTATGTTAACGCTTTCTCAAGGCTAAAATCACTGCCAGATCATTTCTCAGACAGCCTCTACGTTAATAACGCTTCCTCAAGGCTAAACTCACTGCCAGATCATTTCTCAGACAGCCTCTATGTTAACGCTTTCTCAAGGCTAAAATCACTGCCAGATCATTTCTCAGACAGCCTCTACGTTAATAACGCTTCCTCAAGGCTAAACTCACTGCCAGATCATTTCTCAGACAGCCTCTATGTTAACGCTTTCTCAAGGCTAAAATCACTGCCAGATCATTTCTCAGACAGCCTCTACGTTAATAACGCTTCCTCAAGGCTAAACTCACTGCCAGATCATTTCTCAGACAGCCTCTATGTTAACGCTTTCTCAAGGCTAAAATCACTGCCAGATCATTTCTCAGACAGCCTCTACGTTAATAACGCTTCCTCAAGGCTAAACTCACTGCCAGATCATTTCTCAGACAGCCTCTATGTTAACGCTTTCTCAAGGCTAAAATCACTGCCAGATCATTTCTCAGACAGCCTCTACGTTAATAACGCTTCCTCAAGGCTAAACTCACTGCCAGATCATTTCTCAGACAGCCTCTATGTTAACGCTTTCTCAAGGCTAAAATCACTGGTTTACACCTAGACTTGCACTTCTACATTGTCTTGTAGAAGGCTAACATTTTGTGTGTTTACGTGACTAACGGAAGTCTTATTCAGGGAAACTGGAAAATTGTTGAAACCCTTGAAAAAGTAAAAAAAAAAAATTGTTTGCTTGTAAATAAAATAAATAAAAGAAAGGGTGGAAGAAGAATAAATAAAAGAAAGGGTGGAATGAGAATAAATAAGAGAAAGGGTGGAAAGAGAATAGATAAAAGAAAGGGTGGAAAGAGAATAAATAAAAAAAGGTGGAATTAGAATAAATAAAAAAAAGGATGGAAAGAGAATAAATAAAAGAAAGGGTGGAATGAGAATAAGTAAAAGAAAGGGTGGAAGAAGAATGGATAAAAGGAGGGGTGGAAAGAGAATAAATGAAAGAAGGGGTGTAAGGAGAAAACAAAGAAAGGGTGGAGGAAGAATAAATAAAAGAAATGGTGGAAGAAGAATAAATAAAAGAAAGGGTGGAAGAAGAGTAAATAAAAGAAAGGGTGGAATGAGAATAAGTAAAAGAAAGGGTGGAATGAGAATAAATAGAAGAAAGGGTGGAAAGATAATAAATAAAAGAAAGGGTGGAATGAGAATAAATAAAAGAAAGGGTGGAAGAAAAATAGATAAAAGAAAGGGTGGGAGGAGAATAAATAAAAGAAAAGGTGGAAAGAGAATAAATAAAAGAAAGGGTGAAAGAAGAATAAATAAAAGAAAGGGTGGAATGAGAATAAATAAAAGAAAGCGTGGAAAGAGAATAAATAAAAGAAATGGTGTAAGGAGAAAACAAAGAAAGGGTGGAATGAGAATAAATAAAAGAAACGGTGGAAGAAGACTAAATAAAAGAAAGTGTGGAAGGAGAATAAATAAAAGAAAGGGTAGAAGAAAATAAATAAAAGGGTGGAAAGAGAATAGATAAAAGAAAGGGTGGAATGAGAATAAATAAAAGAAAGGTTGGAAAGAGAATAAATAAAAGAAAGATATTCTCATGATAGGATTCGCTTCCAGCTGACGTTCCTGTCTGTACCATTTAAGGAGATTCCTCCGGGGGGGGGGGGGGGGGAATTGTGCCCAGTGTCTTTTTAAAAGCCTCTGCAAGATTCAACCATCGGGAATTGGTATGCGAAAGGATTGGGCTTCTAACGCATTCGCCTGCAATGTTTTCTTTTCTTGTGTTAAGTTCCAATGTTGTGCGGGGTTCAAATTCGGTCCTTTTTAATGATTGATCCTTGTTTCAAGATCGAACCTTCTTTGAGTTCGATGTTTTTTCCAAGTTCGAATCTTTCTTTCAAGTTCGATCCATTTTTCAAGTTCGATTCTTCTTTTAAGTTCAGTCCATCAAGTTTGATATTTTTTCAAGTTCGGTCCTTCTTAGAGTTCGATACCTTTTTCCAAGTTCAATCCTGTTTCAAGTTCGACCCTTCTTCAAGTTTGATCCTTCTTCAAGTTCAATCCTTTTTCAAGTTCGATAATTTTTTCAAGTTCAGTCCTTCTTCAAGTTTGATCCTTTTTCAAGTTTGTGTCTTTTTCAAGTTTGATCCTCTTTCAAGTTGTTGTTGTTGTTGTTGTTGTTGTTCTTGTATTTGTTGTTGTTGTTGTTGTTATTATTATTATTATTACTATTATTATTATTATTATTATTATTATTGTTTTTGTTATTGTCACTATTGATATATCTTATTATTATTATTGTTATTATTATTGATCAATGCGGTTATTTTCATTGATATTTTAGTCACCATCATTGATATTGTTTTTGGCTTATTATCATCATTATTATTGTTATTATTATTATTATTATTATTATTATTATTATTTATTAGCAGTATCATTATTATTAATAGTGGATATGAACAGTAAAGAACAGACGCTAACAAAAAAACAAACATTCAAAGTTGAGAATAAAAAAAAAAACAGATAAATGCAAGAGGAAAACTAAATGAACAAGCCGAAAATAAAAATAGAATATGCTCAGACTGTAAACTTTTCCTATTCCTATTCCTTTTCCTATTATTTTTCCTATTCCTTTTTTCTATTCCTTTTCCCTTTTCTATTCTTTTTCCTATTCCTTTTCCTTTTCTATGTTTTTTTCCTATTCCTTTTCTTTTTTCCTATTCCCTTTTCCTATTCCTTTTCCTTTTTCTTATTCCTTTTCCTTTTACCTATTCTTTTTGCCTATTCCCTTTTCCTATTCCGTTTCCTTTTTCCTATTCCTTTTTCCTATTCCTTTTCCTTTTTCCTATCCCTTTTTCCCAATCCTTTTCCTTTTTCCTATTTTTGCCTATTCCTATTTTCTATTCCTTTTTCCTTTTCCCTATTCCTTTTCCCTATTCCTTTTCCTTTTTCATATTCCTTTTTCCAGTTCCTTTTTCCTATTATTTTTTCCTATTCCTTTTTCCTATTCCTTTTCCTTTTTCCTATTCATTTTCCTTTTTCCTATTCCTTTTCCCTTTCCTTTTTTCCTATTCTTTTTCCTTTTTTCCTATTTTTTCCTATATCTTTTTCCTATTTTGCTTGCCTATTCCTTTTCCTTATTCATATTCTTATATTCTATCCTTTTCCTTTTTTCATATTCTTTTTTTCATATTCCTTTTTCCTATTCTTTTTTCCCTTTCCCTTTTTCCTATTCCTTTTTCCTATTTCTGCCCGTTTAAGGCCGAGAGAATATTGGACACGGTTCTACCAAAGGCTTCTCCAGTTCCTGCAAAACGTAATTTAGTTGATGTGAAGCATCGTGACGTCACAGGTCGCTGGCTCCGCACGTCTGAGAAATAACAGGAATTTCAGTAAGGTTTGGACCGATGGACGCAGGAAAGCGAGTATCAGGGACAGGAAAGCGAGGATCAGGGACAGGAAAGCGAGGATCATGGACAGGAAAGGGAGTATCAGGGACAGGAAAGGGAGTATCAGGGACAGGAAAGTGAGGATCAGGGACAGCAAAGCAAGTATCAGGGACAAAAAAGCGAGTATCAGGGACAAGAAAGTGAGGATCAGGGACAGCAAAGCAAGTATCAGGGACAAGAAAGCGAGTATCAGGGACAGGAAAGCGAGGATCAGGGACAGGAAAGTGAGGATCAGGGACAAGAAAGCAAGTATCAGGGACAAGAAACCGAGTATCAGGGACAGGAAAGCGAGTATCAGGCATAGGAAAGCGTTTATCAAGGACAGGAAAGCTTGGACCAGGGACAGGAAAGCGAGGATCAGGGACAGGAAAGCGAATATCAGGGACGAGAAAGCAAGGACCAGGGGCAGGAAAGCGAGGATCAGAGATAGGAAAGGGAGTATCAGGGACAGGAAAGCGAGGATCAGGGCCAGGAAAGGGAGTATCAAGGACAAGAAAGCGAGGATCAGGGACAGGAAACCGAGGATCATGGACAAGAAAGTGAGGATCAGGGACAGGAAAGCGAGTATCAGGGACAAGAAAGCGAGTATCAGGGACAAAAAAGCGAGTATCAGGGACAGGAAAGCGAGGATCAGGGACAAGAAAACGAGTAACGGACAAGAAAGCGAGTATCAGGGACAGGAAAGCGAGTATCAGGGACAAGAAAGCGAGTATCAGGGACAAAAATGCGAGTATCAGGGACAGGAAATAAGTAACAGAGTGAGATGGGA
>NC_090747.1:110395008-110400008 GCF_036898095.1 Palaemon carinicauda | reverse complement strand
TATATATATATATATATATATATATATATATATATATATATATATATATATATATATATATATGTGTGTATACAAACACACACACATATATATATTATATATATAAATATATATATATATATATATATATATATATGTATGTATATATATATATATATGTATATGTATACATATATATACACATATTTACGCAATATATATATATATATGTATACATATATATATATATATATATATATATATATGTGTGTATGTATATATATATGTATATATATGTATATATATTTATATGTATATGTATATATATATTTACATATATATAATATGTATATATGTATATATATGTATATATAAATTTACACATACATACGTACATACATACATACATACATAAAACCAGTGCAAATGTACATTCTTCATTTCCCTGCGTGAACAGTAATTACTCCAGCCCAAAAAATCCGATACTAGCACAGGAATATTACCTTGATTAATCGCAAGTTCCATCATTTGATCATACGAAAAATCATCGAGTTTTAATCTAAAGGATTAAAAAAGAGAGAGAGAGAGAGAGAGAGAGAGAGAGAGAGAGAGAGAGAGAGAGAGAGAGAGAGAGAGAGAGAGAGAGAGAGAGAGAGAGAGAGAGAGAGAAACTATTATCCGAAAGTAATCGGGCAAATGATCCGAATTAAATGTCTTTATTGGTGATAATACTGATAATGTCTGTATTGGTTATAATACTTATAATATCTGTATTGGTGATAATACTGATAATGTCTGTATTGGTGATAATACTGATAAATGTGTATTGGTGATAATACTGGTAATGTCTATTTCTGATAATACTGATAATGTATGTATTGGTGATAATACTGATAATGTCTGTATTGGTTATACTACTGATAATGTCTATTGGTGATAATACTGATAATGTCTTTTGGTGATAATACTGATAATGTCTATTGGTGATAATACTGATAATGTGTATTGGTGACACTGCTGGTAATGTCTATTGGTGATAATACTGATAATATCTATTGGTGATGATACTGATAATGTCAATTGGTGATAATACTGACAATGCCTATTGGTGATAAACTGATAATGTGTATATTGGTGATAATACTGATAATGTCTATTGGTGATAATACTGATAATGTCTGTATTGGTGATAATACTGATAATGTCAATTGGTGATAATACTGACAATTTCTAATGGTGATAATACTGATAATGTATGTATTGGTGATAATACTCATAATGTCTATTGGTGATAATACTGATAATGTCTGTATTGGTGATAATACTGATAATGTCAATTGGTGATAATACTGACAATGTCTAATGGTGGTAATACTGATAATGTCTGTATTGGTGATAATACTCATAATGTCTATTGGTGATAATACTGATAATGTCTATTGGTGATTATACTGATAATGTCTATTGTGGATAATACTGATAATGTTTGATTTTCGCTTCAATTACAGTTGTTCTCATGCAGTGAAAATCAGTATTATTATCATCGTTGTCTACATCGTTGTTAATGCATTGCTATCGTTTTAAGTATTATTATCATTTCAAGCCATTCATTATCATTATTATCATTGTTATCCTCATTATTATTTCGAGCCATTCATTATTATCCTCATTATTATAATTTCAAGCAATTCGTTATTATCGTTAGCATCATCACTGTTATTTCAAGCCATTCATTATTATCGTTATCATTGTTATCATATCAGGTCATTCATTGTGATCGTTATCATCATCATTATTATTTCAAGCCATTCGTTGTTTTTGTTATCATTATTTTATATCAAGTCATTCATTGTTATTGTTATCATCATTATTATTTATAGCCATTCATTAATACGTTATCGCCATTATCTTTTCAAGCCATTCATTATTATCGTCATTATTTTCAAGCCATTGATTTTTATCGCTATCATTATCATCATTATTATCATATCAAGCTATTCATTATTAACGTTTTCGTCATTATCTTTTCAAGCCATTCTTATTTATGTTATCGTTATCAGCATTATTATCATATCCAGTCTTTCATTATGATCGTTACTATCAACATTATCATCATATTTTTTTTTTATTTCTATCAAGGCATCTTAACGCTTCCTTACCAATGCATTTGACTTTTGACGCTCAACTTTCAACTTTCCTCTTATCCACACTCAATATTCCCTCATCTTCTGAACCTTGCAATTGCTCCCCTATGCCATCTTCTTCCCTTTCCTCTCCTTTTTTCTCTTCTTTTCTTCTCCTCCCCTCTTCCTATCTTCTTCTCTTATCTTCTCCTCAGAATCTATCCCTCATCTTCTGCACGTTGCAATTGCTCTCCTATGCCATATTCTTCGCTTTTCTCTCCTCCTTTCTTCTCTTCTTTTCTTCGCCTCTTCCTCCTCTTATCTTTTCTTCCTATCTTCTCCTCAGAATCTATCCCTCATCTTCTGCACCTTGAAATTGCTCTCCTCTGCCATCTTCTTCCATTTCCTCTCCTCCTTTCTCCTCTTTTCTTCTCCTCCTTTCTTCCTATCTTTTCCTCTTATCTTCTCAGAATCTATCCCTCATCTTCTGTACCTTGAAATTGCTCTCCTCTGCCATCTTCTTCCATTTCCTCTCCTCCTTTCTCCTCTTTTCTTCTCCTCCTTTCTTCCTATCTTTTCCTCTTATCTTCTCAGAATCTATCCCTCATCTTCTGTACCTTGCAATTGCTCTGCTATGCCATATTCTTCCCTTTCCTCTCCTCCTTTCTCCTCTTGTTTTCCTCTCCTCCTCTCTTCCTATCTTCTCCTCTTCTCTTTTCCCCAGAATCTATCCCTTATCTTCTGCTCCTTCCAAATGCTCCCCTACGCCATCTTCTTCCCATTCCTCTCCTCCTTTCTCCTCTTCCTCCTCTTATCTTCTCCTCCTATCTCCTCAGAATCAATCCATTACCGTCTACTCTACCCTCTTCAGAAAACACGTAGCTTCTACTCTCCTCCCTTCTTCTACCAATAACACTTATCCCAGGGTAAACACAGTCACCATCTTCCAACGTCATCTCCCACATTTTTGTCAGAATGTGCGAAAGAATGTGAGAAAAAATCCTTGCCATTTCACATTTCACATTTCCAGGAATTCATCATTACTTCCTGGTGAGCTCTGGCGAATACTGTCTGGGTTTTCCAGCCTAAAATGCAGCGTAGGCCTATTCAAAGATCTACATTTATTGATTTTGGGCCTATCTAAAGGGTTATAGACGCTATATTCCAAAGCAGTGTTGGAAGATGGCAAGATTATTTTTCGAGGTTAAAAAGTGTTTTGACTGATTTTTTTTTTAGGTTAACAAGTTTTTAAACTGGTGTTTTCCCTGTATTTTTAGGGTAATTAGGTTTTAATTTTTCTTATTATTCGAGGTTAACTGGGTTCTAATTAGTTTTTCCTGTTCTTTGAGGTTAAGTAAGTTTTAAAGTGTTTGGTCACTATTCTTCGAAGTTAAATAAGTTTTAAACTAGTTTTTTCCTGTCCTTTGAGGTTATCTAGGTTTTAAAACGGCTTTTTCCAGTCCTTCTAGGTTAAGTAAAGTTTTAATTTCTTGGTCCTTCGAGCTTATCTAGGTTTTAATATTTATTTTTTTCCTGTCCTCGAGGTTAACTAAGTTGTAAACTTGATTTTTTTTTCTGTCCTTCTAGCATAAATGAGTTTTAAACTTCTTTTCTTCTTCTTCTTCTTCTTCTTCTTCTTCTTCTTCTTCTTCTTCTTCTTCTTCTTCTTCTTCTTCTTCTTCTTCTTCTTTTTTTTTTTTTTTTTTTTTTTTTTGTCCTTCGAGATTAACTAGATTTTAAAACGTTTTTATCCTGTCCTTCGAAGTTATCTAGGTTTTAAAACGGTCTTTTCCTGTCCTTCGAGGACAACTAAGTTTCAAAATTGTTATTTTTTCTTTCCTTAGAGGTTAACTAAGTTTTAAACTTTTTTTCATTCCTTCAAGGTTAACTAGGTTTCCCCGTCCTTCTAGGTTAAGTGCAGTTAAAAAAAAAAAACTTAATTTTTATCGGTAAATCTTAAAAAATATACTGTTCACAGTCGTATTTCAGTAAAATACAGGCGACCGTAATTTTACCTTACTTTCTTGTAATCTTCTACGGGTTGGTGACCGTAATATCATTCCTCTACCTCAATAAATCCGTTTTTAAAACGGTGAATATCCTGGAATAAATATTGCCAGGCATTTACCGTTTTTTAATGCAAATTTTTAACAGTGTAAATTTCATACTATCCTTGAAATCTCCTGTCAGATAGTAATTGTCAAGTAAATATTAGCAAGAGAAAAAAAAAATATACAGTATTTGAAACTCGTGAAAATTATAATCGATTTTCGCTCAATGATTTTTATTTCATTAATTATTTTGAAAATGCTTCCAACATGTAAATGTGTATATTACTTATTTTCACAGGTGACTTAAATATGTACAGATATATTTTAAATTACTATGAATATAAATAAATATATAAATACACCCACATATATTTTAGATAAATATGAATATAAACATAAATACACCCACATATATTGTAGATAAATATGATATGAATATAAATATACCCACATATATTTTAGATGAATATGAATATAAATATAAATTTGAATATAAATATTGAATATAAATATAAATATGAATATAAATATAACTAGGAGTATAAATGTAAATAGGAGTATAAATATGAATATAAATATAAATTTGAATATAAATATAAATATAAATAGGAGTATAAATATGAATATAAATATAAATACATCCAGATATATTTTGGATAAATACTCCTCCATATCAATGCAAATATAAACACGAAATTTCGCATGAATTTGCAATGAAACATATCATGAAATTTATTTCATTATCGAATAGTGTCATTTCCATTCGCTTCCACTATTTTATTTCATTATCGGGGCATCATAGTGTCAATTCCATGCGCATTCACTGTCATGTGAATAATGTGTATAG